>NC_056750.1:452123000-452268000 GCF_019279795.1 Protopterus annectens
TACCTCACAAAGAGGATCCTAGGCCTTAAACACTTATCCTATATGGACAGACTCAACTCCAAATATTCTCTGTCTCATATCGCCTACTTAGAGGTGATCTCTGCTTGACTTACAAAGCCATGTCTGACCCAGCTCTGTTAGAAATGCTACATCTAAAGATATCTCAATCCCTCCACACCACACGTTCCAGAGACCTCAACCTCATTACCACAATCAACAGAACATGCTGGAGGGGCAGGTTCATAACCCAGAGGCTGCCCATGCTATGGAATAGACTTCCCATACGTGTCAAACAGAGCACCTCACTCGCCCTCTTCAAGAGAAATCTTGATGAGTGGATGGGAAATAGAAAATTCACCCCGGGGATCACTCCAGTGGCTCTACTCAACAGAGGCACTGGGAACTAAGGTCGGGTGGCACAATGCCAGGGTAATCCTATGGGCTAGGCTTGTAAAGGTTCCAGGGCCATTAGCCTAGTACACACCTATGAACCTACGAACCTATGGTACAGCTTTTAGTAGCATCTACAACTGAAGCTGTTTTTAAAAAAGGGAAAATTAGCAAGGCATAAAAATACTGAAAGATAACTATAGAAATAAATCAGAGAAGGTTAGGAAAAAAATGAGAAGAGAGACTGGATACACAATTCACAAATAAACAACTGAAGGATATATGTATGGCTCATAAATATGCGTCAAAGTCTAGAAGATTTAGGATTTTTGCTTTAAAGTGTTTATACGGGTATTTTTATACCCCAAGCAGACTGCAAATGTCGGAGATGTGATTGGGAAGAAAGGGGTAAATGGGAACATATGTTTTGGGAGTGTAATGAGTTACCAAGCAGACTCATTGCTCAATGACAATATTTCTACTTTTAGTGTCTTAAAAATGAGAGTGAATAAGCTTTGAAAATTTGATATTTTGTGTGATTTATATTTAAAAAGTTGTACATTTATGTTTTTATTTTGAGAGTAATGCTTTTAACTTAATACTGAATTAGAGTAGTTATTTAATTGATTAATTCTATTTAATGATTGGTGGTGTCAGTTGACATTATTACCTCCGAAGAATTCTGTGGATATACAGATGAAAGCGCTAAGCTTTTTGTTTAATAAATTGTGTGAAACTACACACCAAGTGCTCAGTTTTTGTGTTTGTATTGGTGTTTCCTTTTCGGACATTTACACTTTAAAATTCCCTGCAGACTAAACTGTCGGAAATACTGGGTGAGAAATTTACTGTAACTAAAGAAATGATGATTATATTTTTTTTGGAGATATTGGTGGCCACAGTGGTTAGCGCTGCTGCCTCACAGCAAGAGGTCCTCCGGTTCGATCCTCGGCTGGGGTGCCTTCTGTATGGAGTCTGCATGCCCTCCCTGTGGTCACGTGGGTTTCCTCCGTGTGCTCTGGTTTCCTCCCACATCCCAAAGACATACTGTAGGTGGATTGGACACTCTAAATTGCCCCTAGGTGTGAGTGCATGTGTGCCCCTTCTGTGGAAGGCTGGGCACCGGGCTGGCAACTCAACACCGTAAAAAACTCCGCTACCAAATGAGCGGACAGGTGATCCGCTGTGGCGACCCCTAACCGGGAAAAAGCCAAAAGAAGAAGATATTTTTTGGAGATATGATACAAAATTGGAATTGCCTAGACATACTAAGGGCTTGCGAAGTTTAATTCTGGTGGCAGCCAACAAAACAATTACTACAAAATGGAAATCCAAGTATAAACCAACCGTAATAATAGTAAATATAACAACAGATATAAAAGAACTGGAAGTGGGATCTTTAGAAAAGGTTAGTAGCAAATTGCATAGAAAACATGGGAATTGTGGGAACAATACATGCAGAATAATGTTTTGGAGGAGGAATGAGGTTTAATGCAAGTCAGAAAATGATTGAGCTATGTAATGTCCAATTGACAATGACTGTGTAGAAGATTATATGTGATGTATAATGTCTGCAACTGAAAATATGTCAGTAAGGTTTGTTTTCATTTATATAAATATAAGATGTTCTATATAATAAGCAATAATTTAATAAAGATGTTTCTCCCTTTTTTTTTAAACAAGAATGTGTCTGAGTCGTTGCTGATGCCAATGCCTACTTATGATCTTTGGAGTTGAACATGGCTCAAAATCCTCAAATCTTTTTTGTATGGTTTTCCTTCCTTTGATTTATACTTTTCAACATGCCTATCCTTGTCCAAGATTTTCTTGGGCTTCTCTGCCTCAGGATCTGGGGGCAATAGCCCTTTGATAAGCATCTTGTTCTTTCTGTCAGAAAGAGCTCACAGCCCAAATGCCTTGCAGACTGGACAACCTACTGATAGGGGCTCTATCCCCAAACATACTAAAAAAGTATGGCTATCCTGGGGTGGGATCTTATGGTTGCATTTCTGGCTTTTTTTAAACCTCTCCGTGGTGACAGAAGACTCCACACAAACAAGATGAGTAATGAAAATTAGCAACAACAGATGACATGTAACACCAGAAGCTGAAGCCCAGCTATCCAAATAAACTACGTATGTTTTAACAAATGTCATGGAAGATGCAACTTAGTAAGTATACGTATATATGCTTATATAACTTTTTTATTAACAGATCAAAGGTGAAGATAGCTGGAATAGTGCAATGTCAAGAAAGGGAAAAAGGCTTCTGTAACAGAAAAACGGGCTAGAAAAGTTCTTAGGATAACAAAGTTAAGTTTTATATTTTAAGTTAAAAGGAGGAAGAGCATTTAACTTTCCCCAGAGTCAAAATCTATGTCTGAGACGAATGGAACACTATGGCAGCAAACAAGCTCTTAAGTATCACCACACATAAACAGCATTGTGGAAAAATAATTCTTTAAGGGACTTAAGTCTGAAGCACTAGTTTTGCCATCTTGGATCTGGCAAGCGGCTTGAGACAGATACATCGGATTGGACAGATAGAATTAACAGGATCCTAGTGATAAATAATATTTTACTGGGCACTTGATGTGTGTGTGCACTAATATCAGTATATATATTTTATTACCTCAGATACAGTTTCACTTTTCAAAGTTCAGCACCCCATCAAAAAATATCAACAATAACTCACATTTTCATTTAATTATAAATCTAAGAAGTTCACACCAACCACAACACTACAGAGTACTATATTTTAATTTATCATTTACTTACATTGAGCAGGTTAATCTCATCAAACATTTAACTGCCTAGTTAACATACATACATATGTGCCCATACAGAATCTTGTTCTGCACTACAGCGCAGTCTGAACTTAACAAATAATCGAAAAAATGCAATAAATCATTACTGCAAACATTCCCACAGGCAGCATTTCAGCATTACGGACTGATGTACAGCTTAGGAAGTAAAAATGAAAGCCAACAGAATGCACAAGTCATGCTTGAGCATGATGTGTGCACTCTGCTGGCTTCCCTTTTTTAAATGCCTCCATTTATACAAACCTGACTGCCAGCTTTGCATGAAAAAATTAGCTTTTTAAAAACAACATAAGCTGCGATGAGGAGTCTTAGGGGCGCACATGCAGCCTCTAGACTGACCTCCACTGTATTAACATGCAGGTATACAGATGCCTCTCTCCCAGAGTACTTTGACAGACGCAATTAAGCCTTCTTCATATCAGGATGTCTGGAAATTTCAGTTTTACAATGACTATAGAACACAAGTTGACAAAATCCTGCCATCACAGTGTACTTTCAATCCTCATCTGTAAGATTCTGGTTAGATTTTCATTTTAGCACTAAAAAAATACAGTACAACTGTAGTAGTTGTTCACTATAAAAGCAGGTGGTCGAGTTGCCTTTTAGCTTTTTAGTAAACATAACGTAAAATATGCTTATTCCCTTACAGTCACTCTAAACCAGTGGTTAAAAAGTCTGCATTTATATGCAGTTACATAGTGTGGCTGTTAGCTGGCAGAAGGTACAAGCTGTACACCAATGCACAAGTAAGAAGAAGCAGGAACTATCTGAATATTCCACCCCAAGTTGCCACCAGCTCAGGAGTGTGACTTTAGCAACTTAGTTGTCTCTAACAAACTCCTATCCAGGCACCAAGAAGCTACCTTTTTCCAAAACCTGTCAAAGGAACAAAACTAAAACCAGGCAACTGGGCTACCAGAAAGTTTAATGAGTTTCCAAGTCAAATGACAACAGCTAAGCTTCCACTAATTCTTCAGACATAAAAAACAGCCTTCCTTGTATTTGATTTCTCCTACAGAGGAGATATCAAAAGGTAAATATCATTTCAACAGTCTATACTGCCAGTCAATATTGCAATCATGCAACAATACAGCAGTCCTAGCAGAAATCCGACCAGAGGCAAGCATAAAAGATGGGGAAAAAAATCACAGATTATTTTAACTGTGCTATAGTTTAAATTCCTTACATGCTCATATTATAGCTTAAAATATTTTTTTCTTTTCTGTTGTCAATACATATGGAATGAATGTCAAGCTATGGATGATTAGAAAGGGAAAAGGAAGCTCCAACTAACACACATCAGCTGCACTCTCAGAGAATCAATTAGTACATTTCTCATTTCAATAGATGATCTACTACTTTTTGATAACGTCAAATATTTCCAGAGGTAACTGTCTCTAAATGACCTATATACCTGAATAAGTTCAAGATCTATGTGAGATACTGTACTTGCCATGTCCTATTTGTAAGCCATGCAACTATCCATTATTATCAAGAGTACATCAATACCTAGTTCTCATTTATTGATCAGCCTTTTGTGTATGACCCTATCAAACGCTGAGATTAAACATACATAAATTACTTAATACCATCATTTTTCATTTATAGCTATTATATTTTGTTTGTTAAAAATATCATGTTGCAAAGTGGTCAAAGTTTTTTTTTTTTCAAAACATGCATGCTGATATATGGTTTCAAGTCCCAATTTTTTCAGTTCTGACAATTTATCCAATATAACTTTCTCCATTATTTCTCCACAACTTAGGGGACTGTATGACTCTGGGTTTGACCTACTCCCCTTTCTCTTACAGGAAGCTTTAACAAGTACATTTCTCCAATCTTGAAGAATCTCTCCATACTTAAATGGCCTAGTTAGTAACAGATGTAACAGTATGTTAAGTTCATGCTTAAGTGTTCTCAGGTCAGTATTATCAATTACGTCTTCTCCCTGTGCTTAGTATGGGTCCTCTCTTCATATTCATTCATATTCATAGATTAGTATGAGGCTAACTGTCCTTGTGGGTCATTTTAAGTCTAGCCAATTACCTCATGTAAGCATCAAACCATGCATCTTGTGTCTGTAAGGTAAATACCAAAACCATTATAACAACCTCCAACTGTTCAATATAACCTAATTTGATTTCAGTATTTGAGATTACCTGGATGTTAGTAAGACAATTTATCACCCCCTTTGTAGAGCCATACTGCTTTGCACAAGATTTTGTAAATGCATCTATAATCTGTCGTGTCTTAAGAATACATTTTAGAATCTACAAACAGTTTATCAAGTTGTCTTTACTCCTACATCTTATGTATCTCTAAAATAGTCTGCTATTACGCTCAATATCTTTATATAAATTCTCAAATTTTTCTTGACCTTGTCACACACTTTTGTTTGTCCAGCATGTTTACTTCAGTTTTCAAAGTCGTGGTTCAACCTCTTTTCCATATTTTGTCTCTCACCTTAACCAGTTATCTTGTTCTTATGGAAATATATCCTACTAATGTGTGCCTGGACCCTAATGATAAACATTTTTTTTATTTTCGGCATTCAAACAATTTCTGTTTCAAAAATTGCCACACTCCTTCTGCAGTTTTGCCACTGAATGCATCATTCCAATTACTTTTACATAGTGACTTTATCTGTATTGCTACCATATTATCTGTGCATCAGTTTAAATTTCAGTTTGGCAGAATTATCTAGCAATAAATTAACCTTTATAACCCTGTGACCACTGCAAAAAAAAATTGACATACAGTAACAGTGACTTCTTTAGGAACACAAACCATGTCTTATAAATACCATTCCCTGGTAAACTTTTGTACAATCTGAAGACATTGTTGTTCCTGAACATTCACTGTAAATAATTTTCTTGCTAATGTTGTTGAATCATTATTATTCCTGTCTGTTCTTCCCTCCTCCAGGTCATCAGCACTTTACTTTGGTCTACACACTCCAACTGTTGTAATTTCTAGTGTTCTCTTTACTGCCATAGTTACACAATCTACAGTATTGGTGTTATCACTGAACACGTAATAATCACAGGTCTCATAACAATCTTTAATCCTATCATAACCCCTCCATCTGATTTTTTTGTTAGAATGTCCGTTACAGTAAAAACATCTATACCCTGACTACAATGGCTTCTAGTCATTATTCTTTAACCTTGTTTAATAATCAATAACACTAAACTTGTGGGACTGCATCAAATTTTCCTAATAAAACTATTACTAATGCTCCTAACATTAACAATCATCAAAGATGCATCAAACATTGCTGTATGTGAACTGTTAAATTTTTAACCCAACAAAAAATCCTGTCTTGTATTTGCCAAATATTGCTATATACCTGCTGCAAAAATTATCTTCTCTGGTCTTGAAAAGTGCACACCATCCTGCCTAAACAAATCTTGCTCAAAATTAAGCTTGGATGATCTACACATTTCCATTTTTAAAAACAGGACATTTTTTCATGTAGGTATTTACCCCCAAAAATCTTTTCATTCACAGCAACAAGACTCTCCTTTCTATATGGGATTTGTGAAAAATATATCCTGACACCTGCCATAAGCTATGCTATCGCATAGGGCTGTAAGTTCCCTACTAACAGTCAGAGTGTAATTAATTCAGATGCACTGTGTTAGTAGGTCTGAAGAAGCAGCCAGCAGAATGCAAAAGTGCACATCTTCTTGCTTTGTATCTTTGTGTGTATTTTATTTATTAAAGTTGTGTTTGTCCTCAGCACTGGAGTTCATTCTGGATTTTCTATGTATTATTTGAAATGCTTCATCTGCTGGAGTATACATTACTTATCTGCTGGCCTTTTGCTGGTTTCCACTTACATTAAGGCAATACAAGGATTTTCTCACATCCTGCATTTTTGCACCAGGCAAGCATAATATTATTTGATGCTCACTATCTTAACTGTAGATTTAAGTATCAGTTCTCTTATACTGGAATCTCCAATTGCAAGTACATCATTTCTGTCCACAACTGAAGAATCTTCAACATCTAATTCAGTAATATCTGCTCTATCAATTGTTACAAAGGAATGTCCATCACCATTAGTTTTATTAATTCCAATGCTTTCATTGTTAATTACATTTGCAAGCATACAGTACATCCAGTTGACTTTGTACATCCACTATTGAGCCATGTAGTCAATTTGTGTCTTCTTTTTTTTTTCTTACAGTAATGAACCTGCCCCTTGGCCTCTTTTTTCTTCCTTCCTTCTCTTTTGGAAAAATTATGCCTTCTTCTGTAGGCAGAAGGCTTTCTGATAGAAAAAAGTTATCATTCAATGTAATATGTGTGCTACATAACAAAGAAGTGCCTTTTTAGTAGGTATTCTCTTTGCTTTACAGACAATCAGTTTTTCTTCCTTATTTGTCGTAAACACCTTCCTTTCTTTTATTTTATATATGGTCTGAATCCTCAGATTGCTGAGTACTTGTGTTCCAAATTCCAAAGCTGTCATCAGTACTTAGTTTAACATTGTGTCGAGTGATCTTTATAGACAATAAACACTTTCTTTCTTAAATGCATTCAGTTTGCACTTTGCTTGATATTTTTTAATTCATCAGTCCAATCTTCAGTATTTATAACTATACAACACTTCTCTAAACAGTACCAATTACATAAGTGCAATCATTATCAGTAAGCATAGATTTACGACTACTAATGGTTAAGAAATCATCCAACATTTGACATGAAGAACGCAGATCACCAGTGTTATGAGGTGTGACCTTTAGAGGAGAACCGTAGTCTCAGACTGACAAAAAAAAAACATGTTTATTTCATCAAGTATTGATGTTTCCTACATTTTAACACCACTTTTAGACTATACTTTTTATATTTTTAAATGTAATTCCAGAGTCTGCCCACATGGGGTCCGGCATCTTGATTTTTTAGTCTACCTCTAGGTATCCCACAATGCAGTGTTTGGCTTTAAAATATTATATCATAGCTCCAAAGCTCCTGTCAATGCATTAACTTTACATGTGTTTTCACATATACCCTGCTTTATTTTAGTCAGTCAGGCTTAATTACCATTTCTTGCTTTTCAATGACTACTAAAAAGACAAACCGAGATAATCAAACAAAACAGCATTCTCAGTGCCTGCTACTTCTTTTTCATTCTAAAGTGGACAATTTTCATTCTTTTGTTACACCTGAATTGTAGTCCTTAAACTCATCTCCCCTCCCCCTAAACACCTACCCTTTTGTATCTGTCAAAGTGGCAAAGGTAATTTGAGCTGTTTGCTGCTGTGACTGACAGCAGGAGACAAAGTTCATGTACTTTTGCTGTGTACTACCCACTTACTTACAGTGGGCACTTATTTTTGCTGCACCACTGCCTCTTTCAGTCCTCAAATTTTAATCCTTACTACCTACTAATTCGTAACACATTGCTTGATAAACCGTCAACTTAATTTTTCAGGGTTTCCTGAGAAAGCAAAACTTTTAAATAATTCACAGGTTCATAGGTAGGTACTAGGGTATTGGCCCTAGGGCCTATATACGCTTAGCCAAAAGGTACCCTGGCTTTCGCCACTCAAGAAAATTATTTTCCTGTGCCACTGTCGAGCAGAGCCACAGAAGTGATCCCCGGGGTGAATTTCCTTTCTCCCATCCAATCATCAAGATTTTTCTTGAAGAGTGCTAATGAGAAGCTTTGTTTGATATAGACAGGTAGTTTATTCCAGAGTATGGGGAGTCTCTGGGACAGGAATCTATCCCTCCAGCATGTTCTGTTTATTGTGGTGACAAGGTTTAGGTCCCTAGAGCGTGTAGCTCGCAGGGATTGGGATCTCTCTAAGTGGAGCGTGTCTAAAAGCTCTGGGTTTGACATAGCTTTGTGTGTTAGGCAGAGATCGCCTCTGAGTAGGCAATATGTGACGGAGTAAAGCTGCAGTTTTTTGAGACGGTCTGTGTAGGCCATCTGTTTGAGGCCGGTAATCCTCTTTGTGAGGTATTTCTGTGGCCTTTCCAATTGTGTCACAAAGGCCATAAAAAATAAAATCAAATATTTTCTTTTTATATAGCATTGTGCTGCACTTAAAATAAGACTTTTTGCATCAACATGTGTTTTCTAAACAGTAATCCAAGGGACAGGTCAAAAGTAAGATTAAAAAAAATCATGCGCATTCTGCAAAATAAGGGACATTTGAGATGTATGGTATTGGGCCCATTTACCTCTTATTGTACTGTTGCCTCAATTTGCTCCCTGTAATTTGTCTCTTGCAACTGTAGGATTTATTCAAGTTGTCTTTATCTACAGTAATTTTCTTAAATCAGTAAATCATTCTCAGACTTGTTTTTCACACACTGTAACTCAGTATGCAGCCCCCTTTCAGTGTTTTGTTTCTGATTCCAGTTACTTTGTTTTTTTATTCCTCTTTATAAATCCATCCCACATATTACTATTTACTGTCTTTATGTAAATATGTTTATTCACGTTCCTTTTTAATTCTAGGATACCACCACTGGGTTTTCTTAAAGCTCCCATGTCATTTATTACAATGAAAGTAAAGTTGTTTATTGTAAGGTCATCCAGGTTCACATCCCTGCATCAGACAACAGATAAAAGAACATGCACTGACTTCACTAGGCAAATGCTGCCTTGCTTGGATATAATGCATTACTTAACCACCTTCAGTGCCTCCTGTACGGCAACATACCTTACATGTATTGAATGACTGTGTTAAATACTGAATTCACAAAAGCCCATTCCTGGAATGGTTGTGTTACCCAAGGTTGCTACTACACATTTCTTGGCATTGAATTATAGGCCATGACTCTAGCACCAGTTATTAATTTTTATCAGGTCTTCTTGGAAAGTATCTATGTCTTTGGGGTATTCTATTAATGTGTCTAGTTTGCAGTCACCTGTGAAGTTTGTCATCCAGAGGCCAGTGCTATTAGACTTTACTTCAGAGAATAAGATTCCAAAAATGAGCTGCCCCAGCACCAAGCACTTGCTGACTCTGCTAGTGACTGACCTTTTACAGACTTCTTGGGACTTATCTGTAAGCCAGCTGATTGTCTAGTGGGTGACCTAGGAGTTTACACCTAATTTTGTTAGCCTGTCCACAATGCTCGAGTGGTGTATGATCTAGAATGCTTTGGCAGTTCAGGGTAGGCCATATCATTCTACCCTCATCCATTGCTTTGATGATTTTCTTAAAGTCCACCAGGTTGAGCAAGCATCACCTGCCCTTGACTGAATCAAACTAGGTTAGGTCCATTGTCTGAAGGTTTTCAATGTCATTATTTATCATATCCATAATAATTCTTTCTATGGCTTTACATGCGAGATGAGTCAGACTTATAAGTCGGTAATTACCCTGGTTGGTAGATGGCCTGCCCTTGTGTAGAGGGATGACAGCTGCAGTCCTACATTCATTTGGCATAAAGTCTGTTTGGAGGCTATGGTTAAATAATTATTCTAGTGGGGTCTTCTGGTCATATTCCCTGCTATCTAGGAGGAAACTTGTGATATTATTAGGACACATCTATGCAGTGTCCTTAGCCTTTTAGAGATGACTGAGAATCCATTAATTTGTAATAATTATAGTTGGGGTTACTTCTTGAGAGGTATCATGGGGAGAAAGCAGGATAAGATTGGAGCGGATCTTATCGGACAGACGATTTTCTACATCCTCTGTCTCTGTATAGGTAGCTTAGTTTACAATTAGTTCAGCATACTGTTGTGTATTGCCTTTGTGGTTGCTGAAATAGTTAAACAATGCGTTGTGATTTCCTTAGGCTAGGAGACTACTTTAACTTCATTAAATTTTGCCAGAGTGTCACTTAATAGTATGTTGTTTGCCTTGGAGTAATTCCTGAAAGTTATAGATCTGGCTAGTGTCCAAGGTTTTTATTTCAAAGGAGATAGCTTCATGGTCTAACCTGATCTGTGAGGATGTTATACTGTGTTTGTGTTTGTTTGTGTGCATATGTGTGCATGGGTGGGGGGGGGGGGGACTGCAGATTCACCCATGCTCATGAGGGCTAGGTCGAGTATCTTTACACAACTAGTGGGCATATGGACTAGCTGGAATGTTTGAGCCTGTGAGCCTAGGGTTGTGTATGATTCCTAGTTCACTGTGGTGTACCTGAAGTTCCCCATGAATATGACATTGGGTTGACTGGAGAGTTACTCTAATACATTTAATTACCTCACTAACTACACACATACAAGCTGGCTCACCAATCCTGGGGAGAGGGAGGTAGCTTGGTTGTGATGTTGTGTATAAAAACAAACTTACTGGTAACCTTATCACAGAAACCACTACCACAACTGCAGAAATGGCCAAGTCCCTTATAACCAAGTCCTACTGTAACCCCCGCCCGCAAAAGATGTGTAGGCCCAGAGCACTGAACTGTACTGTTACAGCCATACTGCTCCCCCTAAAAAAATGTATAGGCCATGACCTGAACCTGCAATGTATTATCTCTTTTGTCCTACCAAACTGATTACCTTTTGCACACAGTCCAAGGACAGAGAAGCTGGTACACTTTGCTTACAAGACAGACTGTGATAAGCCTCAGTATCATATTATGGCAGCTAGTCCACAGATGTCCATTCACACAGGTGGTGGCGTTCAGCCCAAAGCATCCATGCCACATCACAACAAGCAGATCACTATCCTAGTGTGACTAACCTGGTCAACAAAAAAACAAACATAACACATTATTCCTCTGTCCTTTCAACCTCTCTACTGCTCTCAAAGAATTACTGAAGGTTTATCCAGTTTACAAACTAATGTAAATATTGTACCATTACACTCTGTTTACTAAAATGTACATAAACAGTCTATCTGAACTACTTGCGTTATTGCTTACATACCTGTCTTTTTTGCTTATGAAATGTTTTGAATTCCATCCAGGCTCATCCTGAACTTGGTCAGTTCTGATAAGTGCACTAACCCAGTGAACAAATATTTCACATACGCACACACAATGTGTATGTCTGTGTATTACATATATTTAATATAAGGCCTATAATAAATCAAGTTCTATCTACAATTGCAAACAGATAATAGATTGCAACCAAAATACTAAACAAGGTACCATACAAGCAGCAACACAGAGTTACCTCAGTATTTCATTACTGCAGTGAAATATAATCCGCAAAATAAAACGTACAAAACATTAATAACACCTAAATTAGACCAATAACAAAAACCTGTAACGGGTATTAGTTTATGCAAACACTGCAGCAGTCGTTCACTTCATCACCCAACCAACAATTTAATGGTTACAACATGTGATGAACACACTCAGTGTTACACTACAGTGAAACACAATGGGTCATGAAGGTGCTAATGGAGGTGTAAGCAAACAGCAGAAAGCATGTACATACATTTACAAAATTAACAAAGGCACAGCAGAAATCAAAACCCTAGCCAGTTGGCATCATTGATGAGGAATGCCGTTAAGCCATCACTGTCATGGGATTAAAATAGTATCATTTTAGTACACTTCTTTGCTTTATGAAAACAGCTTGTAGATTTAGTTGTTCTGCTTAATTACTGATGATTTTGGCTCAATATGCAGTGTATACTCAAAGTCTAAGGAATAAATAATGCCTCTGGCCCACCGACCAACATGCTACTAATCATCAGACTGAAATGCCCAACAGTAGCAATGCGGCATATGTGCAACCCAAATCAAAACTAGAAGACTTCTAGAGAAGTATGAACCTTTAATAACATTTTCTTATAAAAAAGGCAGCATAACCTACACAGCAACACAAAGATCTTATCTGACAAAAAGCCAGACAGGTGAATGTGAAATGGTGCCTTAGACAAAGGGTTCATAGATAAGTACTAGGCTATCGGCTCTAGGGCCTATATAAGCCTAGCCAAATGAGGTTCCCTGACTTTCACCTCCCAAGAAAATTATTTTCCTGTGCCCCTGTCGAGCAGAGCCACAGCAGTGATTCCTGGGGTGAATTTCCTATTACCCATCCAATTGTTAAGATTATAGGTTCATAGGTAAGTACTAGGCTAAACAGCCCTTGCAGGTCTTGAACCCAGGACCCTGCACACCATTGTCAAAGCAATTTACCAGTAAGCCACCTCAACTGTGTTCTCAGAACAGAGTTTGGTACTGGTGCATTAAATAATAATAGGGGTTAGTTATTTCACAATTATCCGACCACAACGCTTTAGTGACATTTTTGAAATCTATCCAAAATGAAGCAGTCATTTTGCTCTCTAAGATCATGTGGATCCAATCTGCTTCTAAGGTTTCTTCACATCTCCAACATCTGACATTGTCTTTTTATATATTAAAGCAATTTTGCGTAGAGTTAGGAAACTTATGTGCAGGAACTTCCATGTAAAAATTTTCTTAAAAGGAGATGAGGCTGTATTATTGATGGATTTAAATATTAACATTTTATTAGTCTCTGAGAACATTTCATTATCTACCTTTGTAGAATAATTCCAAAAAGTCTCATCAACAATCAAAATTTCAGATCTCAAAATTGTATGTACCATTGATAGAGATGCCTTATTTTTGTTATCAAAACTATTTATTCCAAAGAAGAAATTTAATATCTTAGGTACTGTCTTTGAGTTTGTATTTAATGTTAATTTTAACTCATTAGTGATAAATTCTATTAATATTTGTATATTTAGCCAATTATTTTGCTTTATATTATATCTTGCCATAAGATACTTAGACTCATATATATTATTATTGTTCAAAAATTGGTGTCACAATTAAAAAAAAACTTCTTGTATTTTTTTATTTTTTTTTTTAATTAAATGAGTCTAGAGGATCTATATTATAACAACGAATGATCAGATGACTGAACGTTGTTATATCGACCCCTAAAGTGCAAAAAAACTCAAAACAGTGAACAACCAGAACAATGATATGTTTCATGACACCTAACCCCATGTTTCCCACTCATCCTCTCCCATACACATTCCACAGTACCTCCACTCCTGTGTTTCATCACAGCCTCCTCGTATAATCCATATTATTATTTTTTTAACCTTTCCTGACTTTTCTGTATTATTATTCAGAAGAAGGGATATGAACTTAGACGTCTTTATAATAAACAACTTAACTTTCACTGTAATACGTGATATGGGAGCTTTAAGAAACACCAATGCTGATATCTTGGAAATCAAAAAGGAAGAGAAAAAAGCACAGTTACATAAACACAATAAACAGTAATATGTGGGATAGATTTATAAACAGGAATGAAAAACTGAAGTAATTAGAATCTGAAACAAAACAGTGAATGGTGGGCTGCATACTGAGTTACAAAGTGTGAAAAATCAGATTAGATGCATTAACAATGATTTACTGGTTTAAGAAAATTACTGCTGACAACACGGATAAATCCTCCACTTGCAAGAGCAAATTACAGGGAGCAAATACAGACAGCAGTACAATAAGAGATAACTGGCCCAACAGCATACATCTCAAATGTCCCTGATTTTGCAGAATGCACATGATTTTTTTTAATCTTACTTTTGACCTGTCCCTCATAATTTCTCAAGTAATCAGTGGTGATCATCACTAAGTCGATAATGTGGTAGTTTACACTTGCATTACTACTGTTTACAAAATGCAGGCTGAAGCAAAAAATTTTACAGAGTTTGTGACACAATTTAAGAATGTTGCTTTCTGAGGAATTCCTGAAAAATGAAGTTGGAAGGTTAGCCAAATAATGTGTTACCAATCAATAGGTAGTAAGGATTAAAGCCTGAGGACAGAAAGAGGTTATGTTGCAGCAAAAGTAAGTGTCCCACTGTAAGAAGATGGGACACTTACTTTTGCTGCAACATAAGGGTGCAGCACATGAGGTTTGTCTCCTGCTGTGAGCTATGAATCACAGCACCAAACTGCTCAAATTACCTTTGCCACTTGGACAGATACGAAGGGGAGGTGTTTAGGGGAGGGGAGTTTAAGGACTACAACTCAGGCATAACAAAAGAATGAAAGTTGGCCACTTTAGAAAGAAAAAGAAGTAAGAGGCACCGAGAATACTCTTCTGTGTGATTATCCCTATTTGTCTTTTAAGTAGTCTTTGAATAGCAAGAAATGGTAATTAAACCTGACTGACTAAAAGAAAGCAGGGTACATGTACAAACACATGCAAGTCAATGCACTGACAGAAGCTTAGGGGCTGTGATGTAATTTTTAAGCCAAACACTAAATTGTGCGATACCTAGAGGTAGACTAAAAAAAATCAAGATGCTGGACCCCATGTGGGCAGACTCTGGAACTGCATTTAAAAATATATATAAAAATGTATATAGAGTCTAAAAGTGATATTAAAATGTAGGAAACATCAAGGCATGATGAAATAAAATGTTTTTCAGTCTGTGGATGCAGTTCTCCTTTAAGTATACAAGGCATTTAGAACACTATACAAAATACTTGTGCTTTAGGAAATTAATGGCATACTCATTAAAGAATCCATTTTCAGCTTCAAATAAAAAGAATTCAGTTAACTGCACAGATGATCACAAAGCAACATGGGATTGTTTCAGATAAGCTGAAACTGACAGGCTCCAAAGATCACTGGCAGTGTCCCACTGCGCTCTTATTCCAGCCCCAACCCCAACTAACATTTCATCTTCAGAGCTATAGCGAACCACAGATGCACACTTCAAGATTCAATGCAGTGAAAACAAGACAACTAAACAACTCAGGACTCACTGAAGTCAACAGAAAAAAACTCACCTAACTGTGTTTCACAGCCTCTCAACTTTACATATATCAACTCTGAGATCAGACAATAGTGGGATAAAGGACTATCACTTACTCCACTGTCTACCGATCTCACAAAACCACCAAGTAAACCATTAACCTGTAATGCAAATGAATGGCACATATATCCATTGCCATACACTTCCATTCAAACAAAACAGCACTAATTCAGTAAGTAGATGATGTACAGCAACCCACTACTATTCATTTACATAAACTAAGCAGCACCTCTTTTTAACATACAAAGTATATGATTCAATTCAAACATGTATTTAAAAAATAACCCCACCTCCTTGACCGATCACATTCAAACAAGCAACAGATGAAACAGCATTTTCAAACTTAGCACTGGAGTACTGGAACAAAATTGCACAGGACATCAGGGCTGGGCCGCTTCTGACTTTAGGGATTCTCAAAGAATCGCATCAAAGAAATGTCACTGCTTTGACAATCATAATTAATCATTTCATCCCAACCTAATGATATATGACAGAAAAAAATGTACACTTACAGGTGTCCTTATTTCACTCAAGTTTTTAACATTAATGGGTATATAATTACTTCCAAACCTCATGCTTAATTCACTCAAACCATCTTCCCCCACCTTTTTTGAACTCCAACCTATTAGCATTCTTGTTATATACTTCTGCTTCCCAGCTCTCAAATATGAGCCATTTATTTTCCTTCTCTACTCTCCATTCATTTCTCTTAGACTTTTATTTGACCCTAAGGACTGTCTTATCCTTTTCTGTTACCTAGTTTTACTAGGTAGGCAAATCATGTGACGGTTAACATTTCCAAAGCACAACTTTTATTACTTTAAACAGTATTTATGCCTCTTAAAATTTTTTTTTTATTAAATTTTAAAACAAAATGAAATCAAAATATAACATTTAACAAAATAGAACAGTCAGAAACTATATACAAGGTCCATAACAAAAAATAATATTTTTCCAATAAATCTAAGTTTTTGCAATGATAAATATTGGTGTATGATATCTGATGTTCTCCTATAAACAGTTTGCAATTATTTGCTACATACAGTTTATGCTAAACAAATTCAGTGAAACAAAGGATATTTTTACTTTTCCACTTCTTTGTAATAATTTTCCTGGCAACTACTTTTCCAGTTATTGGTAATAATTTTCCTGGCAACAGCCATAATGGACCAAAGGAGAGGCACTTGTGCTTTCGGTATGGAATTGGGTCATTAAATAAATTCAAGGCATTTGTAGCAATACAATTGTCTGACTACAATGCTTTAGCAAAGTTCCTGAACTCGAACCAAAACTAAACATTTACATTCTATAATCGTAAGAAGCCAATTTAAATCCAGAAACTCATCACATCTCCAACCTTTTTTCTCTGTACTATAAATTAAGACAATGTTATGAGGAGTTAAAAAAAACTTCTACGCATGTACTTCCATGTAAATATTATCCAATAAAGTGATGAAGTAGTATTCCCTACAGATATTTTTATTTGTATCTGAAAAAGTTCATCATTAATTTTTGTTGAATAATTCTAATACAATGAATTAAAGACTATAAGTTTATGCCTATTGATTTGCAACCTTTATCGCATTACACATTACAGAACATTCTATCATTATTTAAGGTAATCAAGCTTACTGTCTTGTACTGCTTTGCCTTCTGACCAGGTTGTGCCTGAAATGGGTCTTTGGACCAGTACCTGGTTAACAAATGCTGAAATTAATAATAGCATTTGTTCTTCCATTTTGCCCAATTCATGCAAAAATGCAATTTCAAAGGATAAAAGAATATGTAGTCAAACATAATACAAACTCTTACAACTCTATCAATACTAAAGCCATTACAACTTAATGGAGAAAAAACTATTACAAGTAAAATAAAATTACTACCTTTTCTACTCATAACTACCAGCACAATACTGGGCAATATAACCACTAAAATCAGGAGAAAATTATTCTTGTCATACAAAATATGACAAAAGCAGAATGCGTAACTACTAAATAGCTACAACTATAAAAAATAATATACATTGCTGGTCTTCACTTCATAAGCAAGGAAAAGCTAATAACACAATACCTGTAAAAACTGAAAGATCCCGGACTGCTGAAAATACTAAAATGTATAACCAAACAACTAGTCACACTTGCAGGCAACCATGAACTAAATCCTGATCTCCAGACAAAACACAACTAAGCAAAAAGCACTGAAAATCATGAACTGCCAGAATGTGTGCATTAAAATCACAAAAACACAGGCTTTCATCCTAAGCAAGAAATGCAGTATTCTAGCTTTATCAGAAACATGGCTGAAGCCCTACATAATTAACACCACAAATAATTCTCAATATCAAGTTATTCAACCTTCACAGCAAACCAAAAAGATGTTGGGTAGTGTACTAAAACTAGCACAAACTCTCTGAAGTCTCAACTCCATCCCAAGCAGCTAACCATACCAGATCAGGAAGAGAAACAACAATGGTAAACATCACATTAGGAAATGTAAAGTTGATTTCATGTTGGTTCCATATATCTGAAACTAATCAAAGCTAAGAGCCTTGAAATATATGACTTGTTCACTGACCACCAGCAAATTACTGCAACTTGGATACTTCAAAAGCCCACAGAATCAAGAAACTCTATGAAATCCATAATATCAGACAGGAATACTTGGACTTACTAAACTCATCTCCACCCCTACTCATAAAGACCTAACAAAAAACAACTTGGATTAGACCAACAAGCACCTACAATATTACTACAGTTCTTAAATAATACCAAAACCACCTCAGTGATCTCAAGTCAGCATTCAAAACACAAACATAAAACTACACCTGGTACCTTGCTCTGTAGTATATAGATATGAAGCACCGACTATGACCCAGATAACTGACGTTTAACTAGTGGCTATGGTGCTGGAAGAGACAGATTGGGATAATGGGAGTAAGTGTGAGACTGTCATTATGCTTGGCAGTGAAAGCGTAGTGCTGGCTAGCACTGCATGCAGTGATACATGTGCTGTCAAGTAAGTTCCACCCATTTAGAGTTTCCTTTTCTCAGTACTACAAGAGTTCCTTCAGCAGCAGTCAAGGTTTATGCTGCATCAGGATACATAGATCTCCTCTTCTTCCCCTTCCCAGTCTACTTAAATTGAACATTTCTCCCATTTACAAGGGCACCAGTCCAGTGGTTCAAAGTTGAACAGATAGCACGAAAAGGGTGGTGTGGAGGATCAAGGAGGGATTCTGGCACATGACAGATAGTTGGACAAGCTGCAAAGGGAACTAAGTGTACACACACACACACACACACACACACACACACACACACACACACACACACACACACACACACTTCACCTATAATGCTTGAAGATGATTGATGTCAGGGTACATCAAACACCCATGATCTGGTGCGAGTAGGATCAATTCAGTGAGGAAGCTCATGGTAATTGGCTCCTACCATTTCCAAAAGAAGGGAGAAGCAAGGTTGTCTGGGCCAGAAGGGAGTGCCCACAGTGTTCTTGGAGGATTACTTCTGAATCTTCTGAAGTACCCTGGATACCAGTGGAAAGGATGGAAAAGCATACAGGAACATTCCCGTGAAAGGAAAGGAAAAGGCATCTGTCTTCCAGACCTTCCTGCATGGACTCCTGGAGCAGAATTTCACCAGCTGACTGTTCAGAGAGAAGACAAAAAGGTTTACTTGAGGAAATTCCCACACATGGATCAAACCTTAGAAGACCTCTGATCCACTTTCCATTTGTGAGGGTCTGCCTCTGTCCTGTTCAGCTTGTCTGCCACACAACTGTGCTCTTACAGGATGCAGAATTCTATAGAGGGAGACTGTGCTGTAAAGCTATATCCGAAGCTAACATGGACAGAATGCAACTGGGGTAATACCTGGTTTCCCCTTGGCTGTTGTTGCACCATATGACTGTGGTACTGTCTGCAACAACTTCATAAGTTATGGATATTTGCAGTCGCCACCAAAATATTTATGTTCTGACAAAACCCAGAACTGTGATTTGACGATAATGGGTTAGTGCCGTGATCAAACATACTTTAGATACCACTGTAACTTTCGCGTGTGGAATCTTGCCAGGGGTATCATAGATGCCATGTGACCTAATATCCTGAGGTATTTCCACACAGTGAAGGACGTCTGAGTGGAAAGCCCTAGACATAGATCTAGATCTAGTTTTTCCTATGGAAGAAAAGCTCTTTGAACTAAGGTGTTCAGCTGACACCCCAGGAACACAGTGTGATGCAGTAAAAAAACCTTTGAATGTTCCCTTGGAATCCCAGACTGTGCAAACTCTGTCAACTGAGATATTCCTGATACTCTGAAAAAGACTATACAAAGACATGCAAGTCTAAATATGGAAAAATATGGAGACCCTGTAGCCTGTAATGACCTACAAGTGGAGCAAGATATTTTATGAACATTCTTGGTGCAGTGGAAAGTCCAAAGGGTAATGCAGAAAAACTGATAATGTGATTCAGACACACAAAACCTTAAATATATGAAATCTAGAAGACTAGGGATGTAATGAGCAGCTTTTAAATTTTGCGTTACTGGGAAACTTAAATGAAGAAGAGGAGGTAACAGGTTGTGGACTGACTGCGTTTTGCACTTGGTCAGAATGACAAATTGGTTTAAGAAAAAAAGATCCAGAACTTGTCTCCATGCATTTTCTTTCAATGGCACCAAGAACATCCTTGAATAAAAACCTTTCCCAGACTGGGAAGGAGGAAATGACTCCACTACTCCCTGAGACGACATATGCTGAAGGACAGTGAGAACCTGAGGAGTCTGGTCTGGTGGATGAGGAATTACCCCTTGGAAAGGAAGAATTTCCACCTATCATCTGTAACCTTGTTGAATGACCTTCAGAATCCATTTGTCTGAAACAGTTGCCACAGACAGAAGTGGAAATTCAGACTTAATAGAAGGGAAAAGGAACTGTCAGGGGAGGGGGCTGCCATAGTCCCTTAAATAGTCATTTTAACTTTTTGGTGACTTTCCTTTTATTTTCAGGCGTTCTTACACCCACACACACACACACACACACACACACACATACACTGCTTCTTAAATGTCTATTTACCAGCATTTTATTGAGAATGTTTATTTTGTTTCTTGCAAAAATTGGATGAAAGGTTAAGAGAATTCCTTGGAAAATTAAGAAAAGGAGGACTGCAAAATTTTAAATAATCCCTTTATCATCTTACCCCTCTCATCACATGTTCTGATAATCTCTGCAGCAGAGGGACCAAAACTAAATCTCTATCCAAAGGAGAATTTAAAGACTTATTTTTCACATCATCTGGAAGTTTCTGGGAACACAGCCAAGCAAATCTCTTCATAACAGCACCAGTGACCATAGCCTTGGAAGAAGTATCAACAGAGTCACACACACTTTAAACAATGAAATGCAATCTGTAAGATGTCAGAAATGAAACCATTTAAAGCAGGCTTTTCCTCACAAGAAGATACTGAAGACAAAACATTCCTCATACTTTCACAATTAGTTAGAATAAACTTTAACATATATGGCTGACAGTTCAAATTCTAAAAATCAAAGTTGTAGAACAACTACAGGACTATAACACACTATACTAGCCAATCCCCTAACAAAGAGGAATGAACTGAATTTCTGGACCCAGAGCTTTCTGTTTTGTACTAGAAGTGATAAAACTCCTGGTGGCTATATTTAAAATATTTTCACTTAGTCATTATTTTGTACCCCCCAAAGCATATACTTGAAAGCAAATGCATTTCTTCAGCTTTCTTCATTTCTGACACCATTTTTGCATCTGAAAGCAAATAAACTAGACAGAATGACTGTGAATGTGGCTAATCTGTGTGTAGGCTTTAATCAGAAAAAATATTCTACAAAGAAAATGCTTATGTCACATGCGACTTCATGCAATTATCTTATTAACATTTAAATAAACCTCTGACCTACTTTCCTAACACACAAACACACACACACACACACACACAGGATATAAAAAGTGTGCACCCCCGTTAAAATGCCAGGGTTTTGTGATATAAAAAATGAGACCACAACAAATAATTTCAAAACTTTTCCCACCTTTAATGTGACCTATTACCTGTACAATTTAATTGAAAAACAAATCTATTAGGATAAAAATATAAAAAATAAAAAACATACAATAAGCTGGTTGCATACTTGTGCACACCCTTAAACTAATACTTTCTTGAAGCACCTTTTGATTTAATTACAGCATTCAGTTTTCTTGGGTACACGCCTGCCATCAATTAGAGAGACTGATTAACCCCAAACAAAGTTCAGCTGTCCTAGTAGGATTTTCCTGACATGTACTCGGTTGCCTGCTACAGCAAAAGCCATGGTTCGCAGACAGCTTGCAAAGCATCAAAGGGATCTCATTATTGAAAGGTATCAGTCAGGAGAAGGGTACAAAAAAAAATTCCACATTACTGGATATACCATGGAACACAGTGAAGTCAGTCATCAAAATGTGGAGAAAATATGGGACAACAGTGACATTGCAAAGAACTGGACATCCCTCCAAAATTGATGAAATGAAAAGACAAGACAAAAACTGGTCAGGGAGGCTGCCAAGAGACCTACAGCAACACTGAAAAAGCTGCAAGAATTTCTGGCAAGTACTGGTCGTGTACTACATGTGACAACAAACTCCTGTATTCTCCATATGTCTGGGCTATGGGGTAGGGTTGCAAGAAGGAAACCTTTTCTTACACATAAAAATATCCAGGCCAGGCTAAAACATGCAAAACAATATATTAAGTCTCCCAAAAGCATGGGGGAAAATGTTTTATGGTCTGAAGAGACCAAGTTTGAACTTTTTGACCACAATTCCAAAAGGTATGTTTGGCGCAAAAACACTTCGTATCACCAAAAGAACACCATCCCCATGATGAAGCATGGTGGTGGCAGTTATCATGCTTTGGGGTTGCTTTTCTTCAGCTGGAACTGGGGCTTTAGTCAAGGTGGAGGGAATTATGAACAGTTCCAAATACCAGTCACTTTTGCCTCAAAACCTTCAAGCTTCTGCTAGAAAGCTGAAGAGGAATTTCACCTTTCAACACAACGACACCAAGCATACATCCAAATAAACAAAAGAATGGCTTCAGCAGAAAAAATTAAAATTTTGGAATGGCCCAGCCAGAGCCCAGACTTAAATTCAACAGAAAATCTGTGGGGTGACCTGAAGAGGGCTGTGCATAAGAGATGCCCTCCCAATATGACAGATTTAAAGCACCTTTGCAAGGAAGAGTGGGCAAATATTGCCAAGTCAAGATGAGCCATGCTGATAGAATCCTACCCAAGAAGACAGAATGCTGTAATTAAATCAAAAGGTGCTTCAACAAAGTATTAGCTTAATGGTGTACACACTCATGCAACCAGCGTATTGTACACTTTTTATTTTTTATATTTTTCCCCCCAACAGATTTGTTTGTTTTTCAACTGAATTGCACAGGTTATAGGTTACATTAAAGGTGGGAAAAGTTCTGAAATAATTTACTGTGATCTCACAGCTAATGTCAAAAGGAATTAGTTTTATACCAGTACCAGCAAGGAAGGGTAACATTGTTAACTTGTTGCTAGATTTTAAGGTTTATTTAAGGAAACTGAACCTAAAATTGTGGTTTAATGGTAACAATAATGGTACTGAAATTGTTCATAATAATTATTTAAATAGACCAAGTACATTTAACCCTCCATTACATAAACTGGTAGTATTTGACAAAGTTTGTAAGTTAGATTTTAAAGAGAGAATGGGTATTAAACATTATAACTCATTTGACAATCTGATGAGAGCGCCTTGTTCAAAGATACAGACATGGCTAGGAATATACGAGTAATGAGGCCCGATAAGGGCAATGGCATGGTAATTACAGACAACGTTGATTATGTCAGTCTTTTGCTAACCGATGGCACGTATGAGGAAGTATCACGTAGCGAGATAAACATAGCTTTTAGGAAAGTGGACCTACTATTAGAAGATCTGTTATTTCAAGGAAATATTACTACTGAGGAATATTTTTATATGAGAAATGAACATCCTGTTATAGATAGCATTTTTGGTATCCCTAAGATTCACAAAACATTAAATAATCCCGCTTTTAGACTGATTATAGATGTTAAAAGATCAAAGACATTTTTTATTTCTAAATTTTTAGATCATCACTTAAAGAAAGGAATGGAGTCGTTTAAATACATTTGTAGGGATTCCTGGCAATTTTTACTACATCTTAATAATTTAGAGCTAGGGGACAACAGTTATTTCATCACCACTGATGTTAGCAAATTATTTTCTTCCATACCCCATGATGTTGGTTTAACTTAGCTACAGAGCCAATTATTCATTTCGAAAAAATATGAAAACACCAGGGTTATTACTTAGGTCACGTTAATGGAGAAAGTAATTAGAAACAATTTTATTTATTTTAAAGGTCAACTTTATAAGCAAAGAACTGGGGTAGCAATGGGGGCAGCTTGTGCACCCATTTTTATGAACTATTTTATATTTTTGGGAAACCAATTTTGTTTTCGGAGTGTTTACAAACATTTCGTACTTCATTACATGAGATACCTGGATGACATTTTTTTAATTTGGTGTAGTTCACTGGATAAGTTGGAAGAATTTTTGGTTTACATCAATAACACGGTTGATTTTTTTAAATTTACACAACTTCAGTACTGACAGAATACACTATCTGGATGTTGAAATCTATGTTGATAGGGGAAGTAGAAATCTAGTGTCAAAAATGTTTAGAAAATCTACTTTTTCTAATTCATACCTGGAATATACGAGCTGCCACCCAAATTTCAAAAAAAGTCTGTGGTAAAGGGCAAATTAGTAAGAGCTGCCAGGATGGTGTCAACTGACATTGAGTTTCATGAGGAAGCGTTGTTTATATTAGATTATGTTCAAAGCTAGGGGCTATCTGCATTCTATCTATTAACACAAGTAAAAGGGGAGGTCATTCGTAAGAGGCAAAGTGGGTTTTATCATCCTATTTTAAATAATGCACATTCGAGGGATGAAATTAACTTTATTTTGAATGTTAAACTAAATGGGCAACTTTCCTTTGTATTACCTTAGAACTTGGCTAGTAACAGTGTGTAGTATTAGTTAGGAAAAACTGGAAGTTGTTATGATGACACTTTAGTCAAAATACTGGGTGATAAACCTTTATTTGTTCATAAAAGAGACCAGAGTTTTAAAGACATCTTGAAAAGGTGTTCGAACACTTGTGGATTTACTAACATGAGTAGAGGCAATTTTAAATCTGGAACGTAAAATCAATGTCCATATATTTTTGAGACATTTTTCTCATTTTAATTGTCAATCAAAAAATGTGGTGTACATTGCTAAGTGTCAGAACTGTCAGGTGTTTTATGTTGGTAAGATATCCATGTGTCTTAGGAACCGTACTTATGAACACAGTTCAGATATTAATAAGGAGGTTTTGACTAGTGCATTAAGCAAACACGTCATTAATTTTAAGGACCATGCTTCTAAACTTTGTGTTACACAACAAGTTAATAATGATCCATAAGGTAAGGTGGTGGCAGAACATTTGGAGGCATGTGAACTCAGATGGCAGTTACGTTTGAATGCCACCATGCCTAAAGGCCTGGACGACTACATTAGATTAGTAGTATATTAAAACTGAAGTACTATGGTTGCATTGCATATCACTAGTGTTAACATTTAACAGTGTTCAAATGTATTTTTATATAAAAAAACTTTTAGATATGGGTGTTTTAATTCATGTTTGGTAGTGTCCTTTTAGGGTATGTCAATTAAGGTTCAAGTAAATTGGTTAATTTTTATTGCTTAAACGTATTCTATTTTATGTATAAAAGCAAAGGGGGAGTTATACAAGTTGCTGAAAAGGTCTTTATCGTAAACAGGATGAAAGCACTTAAATTAGTTTAATAAAGCTTCCATTTGGTTGTTTTTTCGGTGTCTGTCTTTTTCCAGTTCTGTTCTTTCTTTTCATTAGCGTGTAAAATTTGGAGTTTGGTTACTACAGCAATGCCTTACCATGTCTAGGCAATTCCGATTCTGTATCATAGCTCAGAAAAATCATCTCTCTTGTTGCAGCAATCTGTCCCACCCACCATCTCGAATAGTGCATCCCACATGGAATCCTTAAAGTTTGCCACCCATCGTATTCCCAGAAAATATGTTCCCAATTTGCATTCTATTCAGAACCATTGGTTTGGCTACTTCTATTCTGTATATTATTCTTGTAGTGCATTTGTTTTATTTCAAGTTTTCTGTTCTGCTGGGAGTTTTAATAGGTCTTGGCTACGGTCAGTTAGAAAAGTTAGAAAATAATTCCTTTGCAAACAGTGACTATCATCAGCTAATTAGAGTGGGAGGAGCTGAGAAATAGAACTCCTCATTCACAAAGAAATACCTCTATTTAGCTGGAGTGATTGCTTGACTTGCTTGCTGTACTCTGCCTGAATATTGCTTATCTCTGTCTGCATTTTATTTTTTCCACCCACCTGCCCAACTCTTGTTGTATTCTTAGACTTGGTGGCTTTTGAGTTGCCAGTCAGCCTGCCCCTACCATAAATCTGATTTTGGACACTCCTTCCAGTCCCATCTTATCAACTCATTCTACCAAGCGCAGAGAGATCATTTGGGACGGCCCACCCCCTTAGTTTCTTAACTGTGAATTATCTTATGTTTCCTCCCTTCCCACTTAACAAAAAATGCACACTTTATTTAGCTGCTTTTATTGTATTTGTGCTTCTTCCTACTTTATTACTTTAATTTGCTTTTGCTGCTTTTTCTTAAAAGTGCTCAACTGCATTTATTCTGCTGTATTTATTACTGCTTGTTAGTAGCCCGATTAAATTGTAGCTGTTATTCTACGCCTCCTAGTTTTGGTTTAAGCACTTGGGCTTCAGGCCAGTTTTATACTATGAAGGTTTGGAGTCTAGTCTTTTGGCAGGATAGGCAGCTTACATCCTTGTAAGTTGGGAATTGCTGGTTGAAGGATTAGTTCATCAGTTATTCCAAGGTTTGTCTTAGTTCTGGTTTAACAGCTAGGGCTTCAGGCCAGTTATTTTACATTAAGAAGGTTTGTGGTCTATACTCTTGTGGGAGGACAGGGTAACCTCTGCCCTTCTGAGCTGGGAGTTGCTGGTTGAAGGCTTATTGTGCCTGCTTATATGACCTTTTTTTCTGAAAATGTTGCACTTTGTTTGCTGCAGCATGGACTAGATTCAGACCTGCTGAACGTAGCTGTGTTTGTATAACTTGAGCACTACACCAGGGCATTTTTTGTTGTAAAGGGTTCCCCTGCATCCTAGTGGCAGGAGTGTGCAGTTAGAACTCATCTGATTGAAGATTGCTGGAACAGGGCTCAGTTGAGATTTTTTTTATAGGTCAATTTGTTTACAACAGTTTGCTCTCATCTGCTATATAAGCACAGTGTTTGCACATCGTTCACTGTCGACCAGCGGTGGGCACAGTTGGCAGTTATAAAAGCAAACACTTCTGCCTGCAAATTTTCCCTTATTCTCGTGTTCTGCTGGTGCTCCTTCTGTGAGTTCTTGCTATTGTCCCTCAGTGACAGGTGATACATTCAGCAAAGCTCCTGAGGTGACAACACAGATCCTATCCACTAGCCCTTCGTATTTTTGTCCACTTCTCCTGTTCTCTACTTTACCTGGTCCTTCCTGTCCTCTCCCTGCTGTCTGACCACATTAACTTACCTAGCAATATGGACAGACAATTTGCCACAGTTTCTCCAGCCTTCCTGGTTGACATGGACATCCTGAGGCAATGTAGCAATTGTCTCATGTACACTGACAACGCACTTCTAGTCCAAAAAATTCATTATGTGAGAGATGCACTTATATCAAGAACTTAGAATCCAGGCTCTCTCGCCCACCAGTCAGATCATCTGATACTAAGCAGGCTGTCAGCATGCACACCTCAACTCTTGCACCTACCAAACCAACAACACATAAACCTACATTTGTGGAGGTTCTTACCAGCAGCTTACCTAAACATCAGAGACCTCCCAAACACGAACACAAGCATGACTCATATAATACATCCTCTGCAGAACATAGTACACATAATATACACACCAGTGTCTCATCAGTCAAGACGCTAAGGCATAACACAAAAACAAACATCTTAGTCATAGGAGACTCAACTGTGAGACACACAGATGTCCTTCTCACCAAGTTGGATATGGAAAAAGTAACGATCAGTTATCTCTTAGGTGCCAGGATCTGCCATATCACACAAACATTCAATTCCCTCAACAACAGGCACTGTTATGACTCAGTCATAGTCCACATTGGTGTGAATGACTTGAGATGTACTTCACTGGACTATATGAAGAAAGACATGACTGAGCTCTCTGATTATGTGTCTCAGGCAGGTACATCCCTAGCCTTAAGCAGCATTTTACCTTCGCCTAGGATGATACCTCAATACAAACAAAAAGTGACGGACTTCAACAACTGCTTTAGTTTCTGGTGTCACTCAAAGGGGATCCAGAATCTGTCAGCCTGGAATGACATGGTCGACAGACCTCAATGCTTTGCCGGAGATGGTCCTCATCTAACACTCCTTGGATTTCAGTTACTGGCCAAGGCTCTTGGCACTCCACAGTGCCTTTTTAAGGCAATGTCACATAAGAAAATTCCTGATGCAAAAATACCCTCTAAAAACAACCTCAAGGTTATGCTGCTAAACACTAGAAGTCTAAACCAGAAACTGCACTCATTGGAAGCAGTCCTCACCTTAGAAGATGCTAACTTTGTGCAGTCACTGAGACCTGGTTTGAGGCCTCGGACAGCACCCCAGCTACACCAGGTTACATTTCCTTCCACACGTTTAGACCACAAACTGAGGACATGAGAACTAAAGGTGGTGGTGTAACAATATTCATTAAAGATAAATATAAATACACCTTTAGAGTGGTTAAACACCACAATTCCCTTGAATTACTTCAGGTGCAATTGACTGTAGTAAGACTGCTTTTCAGGTCATTGCCAGCTACAGCACCCCCTCCATGAATCAGGACATCCACTCAACCTACTTAGATCTACTAAAATCATTCAAGACACAACCAAACACCCTGGTTTTGGATTACTTTAATTACTCGTCCATTGACTGGGTAAATTATACGTGTTCTAACTCACTTCCCCAAAGGTTCCTGGACATCATTAACTCCAAAGCCGTGGACCAGCAGGTTGAGAAATCCACAAGGGGCTCAAACATCCTGGATCTGATGCTCACCAACATGGGGGACCACTGCACCACCCCCAGTGTGTGGCAATCCCTGGTGAAATCTGACCAAAAATCAGTTTTCCCAGAAGTATCTATAACACAAGACCCTCCTAAGCAACTAGACTAAAAAACTTGTCCAAGGCCACTTACAACATCTTATGTCACAGCATAAAGAGCTTCATAGCCCCTCCCCCACGGATGGAACAGAAGCCTATGCTGATTTATACACCAATGCTTTATACGAGCACCTGTAAAATTGTATTGAGACTGCCATACCTGATAGAACCAAAGCAAGATCTTCAAGGGAAAAAAAACCTGCCTGGTGGACAACTGCCATTAATAGACTATAAAATAGGAGAAAGAAATTACTGTCTAAGAGGAGGAAGGAATGGTTATAAAACTGGAAACACTCCCTCTTCATCTAAATAAGCAAATAAGACTCTTAGTGAAGACCTCCAAAAAAAAACTACAGATCCACATTAGCTTCCTTAACTGAGGACAACCACAAGGCATTCTTTAGTTATAACCGTAACCTCAAAGGTAAGGTCCAGTTTTGTGCTGAACCCATAGTTAATGGTACTACATATAGAGAAACTGTGGATACAGCAATCTTGCTGGCTGACAGGTCCAGTGAAAACTTCACTCCCCTGTCCCCGCTAGACATACTCCAAAGCATCCCAAACACCTGTCCCCCATCTAGCATCTCTGAGAAGCAGGTCTTAAACTCCCTCTGCAAGGCCAAAAATACACCATCTATGGAACCAGACAATATCCTCGGCTATGCTCTACATGGGTTAAAACTAGAACTGGCATCACCATTGGGCATGCTTTTCAATCACAGCCAAGCTCTGGCTTCATGTCAGTAGAATGGGTAATAGCTACTGTCATTCCTTTGCACTAAGGGGTTGCAGCCACAGATCTCGGGAAAGGAAAGTTGTGTAAAATCTTACCATAACTATAGATGTTCTTCTCTTCCATGTTGCAGTATTCTACTTGTGGGTTTACCCTTCTTCCTCTCCAGTTCGTCTGGCCAGGTTTCCAAAGATTTTCAGTCCCTCCTGGTGCATCGGACGTCTGACGTGGCTGCTGGAACGAGGGCCTTAAAAGTGACGTCTGCATGCATCAGCCCTCAGAACCTAGTAAAAGCCCCAGTTGGAGCCAGTCCTGTAAGGGCATAGCCTGTCCAGTATTTCCCAGGACAGCAAGTGCAACCATACAAGTGGGGAAGGTGGGTGGGAAGGAATACTGCAACATGGAAGAGAAGGACATCTACGGTTATGGTAAGATTTTACACAACTTTCCTGTGTCTTTCTATTCCAATGTTGTAGTATTCTACTTGTGGGTGAGTGCCAAAGCTCACTGAGGACTGGGAGGTGGCCTAAATGAAGTTTCCAGGAATCCGTGTAGGATAGCCCTGGCAAACCCCGCCCTGGCGCTGGAGATATGGCCCAGTTTGTAGTGTTCGGTGAAGGTGTGCACTGAAGACCAAGTGGCTGCCTCAAGTATGGAGTTGGTGTCTAGCCCTTTAAAGTAGGCTCCAGAAGAGGCCATTGCTCTGGAGTGGGCCTTGACATTGCCCTGCAAATCTTACCATGCTGTAGGTAGCAGAAGGAAATGGCCCGGCAGATCCATGCAAAAATGTTCTGCTTGCTCACAACTTTCCCCAAGGCCCTGAGGTGGAAGGAGACAAACAGCTGGGTCTGATTTCCTAAAGGGTTTGGTTTTATGTAGATAAAAATCTAAGTTGTCTGTGGACATCTAGGGAATGTAGCACTCTCTCACTATCCCTCTGTGAGTTAGGGAAGAAGGTGGGCAGGTGGATGGGCTGGTTCAAAGATAGGTCGTTCACTACTTTGGGAATGAATGATGGGTTTGTCCTGAGGGTCACTCTGACCAGGTGGAAGATTAGGAAAGGTGGTGTAGCCATAAGAGCTTGCAATTCTGAAACCCTTCTGGCAGGTCAGAGCTACCAGTAATACAGTTTTCCATGTGCACAATTTTAAGGCAGCCTTGTCTGCTAGCTCAAAAGGGGCTAGAGTGAGTTTTTCTAAAACTAGTTTAGGTTCCAGGGAGGGGGGAGACAGTTTCCTGAGTGGTCTTAAGTGTAATACACCTTTGAGGAAAAGTTTGGAGGGGAGTCTGGATGCAAGAGGTGGATCCAGGGGGAGGCAGGCAGAGACAGCAGACAAGTGTGCCTTCAGAGATGAGTAAGACAACCCTGTCTACATGAGTTCACACATGTATGACAAGATGAGAGGCATATCACTTTCCAGCGGGTCCAACTGTCTTTTGTGACTCCAGTTGGAAAACCTTTTCCATTTTGAGAGGTAGGATTTCCTGCCCTCCTGCAGGACAGTGAGCATGTCCTTGTTATATAGGTGTCTGAAGGGGATCAGAATCCTATCAGCCAAAGGATGAGGTACATGGACTGCCACTGTGGGTGTATCTGAGTCCCATTGTGCTGTGTGAGCAGGTCCACTGAAGGGGGTAACTTGTGGTGATTGCCCTTGGACAGGTGAAGAAGAAGAGGGAACCAGTGCTGTCTTGGCCAACAGGGAGTCACCAGCAACATGTTGGGTGATTCCTGCTGAATTTTCAGCAGGACCCTTTGTATCAATGGGAAGGGGTGGAATGCATATAGGAATTTTCCCTTCCAGGTTAACGAGAAGGCATCTGTTGCTAATGCCTTGGGGTCTGGTGTCCTGGTGCAGTAGCCAGGAAGTTGCCTGTTTATGGAGGAGACGAACAGGTCTATTTGTGGAATACCCCACCTGTGGACCATATTGAGGAAAACATCTCTTTGCAGCATCCATTCAAGATTGTTTGAGACGGTTTTGCTTAAGTAACCTGCTTGGGAGTTGTGCAGAGATGGGATGTAGGCTGCCTGAAGGGTGATCCCCTGAGAGGTAGCCACTTCCCACACCTGCAGAGCTAGTCTGCATAGAGGGTAGGATTTGGTCCCTCCCTGCTTGTTGAGATACCACAGGACTGTGGTGTTGTCTGTGACTATCCTTACAGGGCCCTGCTCTAGGTAGGGCTGGAAGGCCTGTACAGCAAGGAGGATGGCTCTAATTTCTCTGACATTTATATGATCTTGTTTGCGTCTGTCTGTCCACAAACCTTGTCTTTCCTTTTCCCCAGAGTTGCTCCCCAGCACAGATCTGAGGCATCTGTGTGCATGGTCTGGGAGGGGGTTTGTAGGGGGAGTCTTGGGTTCTAGGCTACCTGTGCCACTCACCATCTCAGTTCCTAATGTAAGCAGGGGAGCAGGGGGATCCTGAACACTAGAGGGTGAGAGTGCTGGGTCCACACTGACCGGAACTATCAATGAAGTTTCCACATGTGCAGCCTTGCTAGGGGCAACATGGGAATGGTAGCTGCCATGTAACCTAGAAGTCTCAGAAACTGTCTTGCAGCCAGTTCTACTGATTGTAGGGCAGCAAGAAGGTGGTGAGAGAGGGATACCACCTTTTCTGCTGGAAGGAAGGCCTTCATGAGGTCTGTCCTGATCCTGCAACCCAGGAAGACAATATCCTGTGTGGGGTTGAGGTGGGATTTTGGGAAGTTGATCATGAACCCTACAGACTGTAGGAGTACCAGAAGGTCCTGGGAGTGATGGACAAGAGTTTCCACATCTTTTGCCCGAATTAGGTTGTCTAGGTAAGAGAATAACTGGATTCCCTTTTCCCTGTAGTAAGCGATGACTGGAGCAAGGCATTTTGTAAATATCCTGGGAACAGTAAAAAGCCCAAACGGCAAGGCACAGAACTAAAAGTGAGATGAGCCTGCCAAGAATCTCAGGTATTTCCTGAAGGCAGGCTTTATAGGTATGTAAAGATAGTCATCCTTTATATCCAGGGTTGCCATGAAACGCTGAGGAAGGATGAGTGGAAAGAGAGTAGGTAGGGTTAGCATCCTAAAAGTAGGAACTTTTAGGAAGGGATTAAGGCGCGAGAGGTCTAGAATCAGCCTCCGTGGTCCTTCCTTTCTGGGTACCAAAAAGATTCTAGAGTAGAATCCTTTTCTTTTTGATTGTGTAGTTACTGGTTCTATGGTGCATTGTAGTAGCAGGGTTTGCAAAACCTGATGGAGGAGGGGTAGTTGACTGTGAGGAGGCTGTTGTATAACCAGATTATTGGGGGGGGGGGGTACAGGACATGAAGTAGTCATTCTGTATGATGGACAGAACCCATTTGTCTGTGATAATGAGTGACCACGCAGGGAGACAGAGAGAGAGAGAGACGGGCAGATAGGGGTATGGATGAAAGGGGTGGGGGGCTGAAATTTTGGCAGGCAGTCAAACAATGCCTGCCCTATCAGGAACAGGAGGCCTTTGGCTGGAACAATGAGAAGGCCTAATCTGAGGAGGCTGTCTTCTAGGGGATCTTCTAGATCGGGGGGAGTTACAGGCCTGGAAGTTTTCCTGAAAAACTGTGTCTTTGCCAGGTAGTTCCTCTGGAACTTTAGAATAGGGGAGGCTAGGATGTGTTTCAGGTTCTGTCATTCTTTTCCTTTCTGTTGCAAGGATTTAAACAGGTCAGCCACTTTTGTAGTAAAAAGGGGTGAATGATCCAAAGGTGAGTCAAGGAGTTTGGCCCAGAAGTCATCAGGGGGGGCTGAAGTCTCAGCCAAGAGTACCTTCTTAGTACTGAAGCTGATGCAGCTGACCTGGTTGAGGCTTCAGCTGCACCATAACTGCATCTTAAAGAATGTCTATTTACTTGAGAGATGAGTGCTATCAGTGAAGAAAATGAAGCTTTGGCTGCACAGTCAGGGATGTCATCTAACTTCTTAGTGGCTTTGTCCAGCAGGGATAAGGAGTATTTGGTCATATAAGTTTGGTAGTTGGTGGCTCTAAATGAGAAGGTAAGCAGAGGTATAGATTTTCTTTACCAACTTCTCCATAGTCTTGCTGTCCTTATCAGCAGGGAGGATAGCAGTTGTAGGAAAGAGCTTTGAGGCCTTATCCGTAGAGATGGAGATAGTGGCAAGATCAGCAGGAGGGCACTTAGAAAAATTCTCCATCTCAGGGACTTCATATAGTCTCTCTGCTCTATTCCGGGCTGGAGGTTGGGAATCCAGGTTAATGGAGGCTGAGGCAAATGCATCCAGGAATGCTGGTTGAATAGGAGGGATGGCAGAAGGTCATAAAACCTCTTTTGTACATCAGTCATGTCCTAGGATTGCCACTTAAAGTGGTCTTTCATCTTATTAATAGTTTCCCCAAAGGTTAGATCCTCTACAGGGGAATCAGGTTCAACAGTGCCCTCCTCAGGAGATCCATATTCCAGGGGGTTGAGATCTGGGACAAGTATGAAAGAGAGTCCTCAGAGGAAGACAATTCCTCTTCTTCAGGCTGATCTCCCCTCCTTTCATGGATGAGAGGTCTGGGATTAAGGACGGTAGGAGCAGTGGTTCTGCAGAAGGCCTAAGGGCCATAAAGGCATTGAACAAGCTCTGGCTAAAGCTTGCCAATCTCACATGCTTTCAGAGGCTGCAGTAAGGTGTCTTGCTTTTTTCTTTGAAGGCCTCGGTGGCGTCTGGGTAGGAATAGGCCATGAGTCAGGTGTCAGGATGGTGGAAATGGCATCCAATGGGTCCAGAGTGCACGCTGGTTCCACCCCCAGCATCTAAAGCAGGTGCTGGTAAATCCTCTGTGGACGTGCCATCCACTCAAGATTGTGCGGCTTCCTCAGAGGTACCCGACTTATCTACCCCGGTGGATGCTGGATACTCAGCCAAGCTGATATCGGCTACAGGCTGAGGTATGCCAGACAGAGGCACAGCTGACGAAGTAGGCCGCAAGGACCTGGCCCTTTTCCTAGGCAGTTCAGTTGGGGCACTGGACGAGGCCGCCATCCCTAACTCTATTTGTTCCAAGTGCTGATTCTCTAAATACAAATGCAAGGCCTGCAAATGGCGACATACGGTCTTAGGGACAAGCAATCAGCAAATGGCGCACTTCTCGTGGTCGTGCTCCCTGCCTAAATAAAAAGACACTGGTCATGGGTGTCTTTGTGGGGAATCTGCAGACCGCACTAGCCCTTGCCGGATGACAATGAACAGACTATAAATATGAACAAGTAGGACTGAAAGAATCCCCAACGGGGTACTTAACTGAATCTTTTTTCGATCCGACATCCGTGAGAAGCAAAAGCACCTGGCGTACAACTGGTGGCTGAAAAATTCTGAGGGCTGGTGCGTGCAGACATCACTTTTAAGACCCACGTTCCAGCAGCCACATCAGATGTCCGACACACCAAGAGGGACTGAAAATCTTTGGAAACCTGGCTGGATGAACTGGAGAGGAAGAAGGGTAAACCCACAAGTAGAATACTGCAACACTGGAATAGAAGGACATCTATAGCGCTATTAGCCTGACCAGCCTTAACTGCAAGGCCATCATGGACCTTATTAACAAAGATATAAGGAATCTCCTAATGCTCGACCCCACCCAGTTTGGCTTTGTCAAGGAGAGATTTTGCCTATTAAACTTGGTGGACTTCTTCGAGACAGTCACCAAAGCCCTAGATGAGGCCAATCTGTGCAAATGGCCTACCTAGACATAGCTAAGGCCTTTGACACAATCTCCCACTCAGGCATCATTAATAAACTCACCCAGCTGAGCATCAATCCATATACTGTTAGGTGGGTTGCAAACTGACTCACTGACATAATTCATATGGTCAAAATAGGGGACTCCACCTCCTCCAGCAGACCCGTAACCAGTGGTGTTCCACAGAGATCAATTCTGGGACCCCTACTATTCAGAACCTACTTCTCAGAAGTTCAAGCTAAAACTAAAGGACTGTGGCTGACAAAGTTTGTTGATGACTGCAAAAGTACAGTTGTGTACACTTACCATAAATGTAGATGTTAAGAGTGTTTTTGCTGTTGCAGTCATCACATTTGGGTTATCCCTGCCAGGGTAGCTCTCAGTCGGCCCGAATACCAGAGGCTTAGTATTTCTGCGTCGGTTGCTGTCGCTCCAGGACTGACATTAGGTCGTCAGTGGTATAAAATCAGGCAGCCAATGTCATTACATCAGTTTTTCTTGCCCTGTCAGGAGCCCCCAATAGGGAGCTAGGTTATGGCGGAAAAACACCACCAGTAGAAAAGTAAATACCAAAAATTCCTTGTAATTAGAGAGAGAGAGAGAGAGAGAAAACAAGGGGGGTGGAGGGAGGGAAACCAGGACTGCAACAGCGAATACACACGAACTCTGCATTTATGGTAAGTGTATACAACTGTACTATGTTCTTTGTGTTTCACTGTTGCAGTCATCACATTTGGGTTGATTCCCAAAGCTGAAGAAAAGGGTGGAGGCAGTCAAGAAGACTGGAGGCTGGCTAGGATGCCCTGCAAGACTGTGGTGGCAAAGCCTGCCCTGGATTTGGAGAAGATAGGCAGGTGCTAATGTTTGGTGAAAGTATGAACAGATGTCCATGTTACAGCCTCCAGGATGTCCCTAGTGTGGACCCCTCTAAGGAAAGCTGCAGAGGTGGAGGTTGCTCTGGTGGAATGTGTCCTGACCCCCTTGGAGGGAGGTTTCCCATGCAGTTTGTAGCAGAAATGGATGCAGTGTGCTATCCATTTGGAAATTGCTTGTTAGGATATGGCCTTGCTCTCTGCTCCTGCAGTGAAGCTGACTAAAAATTGATCAGTTTTTCTAAAATATTTAGTCCTGTCTAGGTACAATATGAGCCGTCTGTGCACATCTAGAGAGTGCAGAATCCTTTCCCCCTTGTTTTGTGGGTTAGGGAAAAAGGTGAGCAAATGAATGGATTAGTTGAGAGCCACACTGGACATCACTTTTGGCATGAAGGATGGGTTAGTCCTGAGGGAGACCCTGTCAGCATGGAAAATGATGAAGGGATCTATAGCCATACATGCTTGCAGCTCTGATACTCTTCTAGCTGAAGTGATGGTCAGAAGCAAAGCTGTCTTCCAAGAGAAAAATTTTAACTCTTCTGAAGCTGTAGGTTCAAAGGGGGGCAGGGTGAGCTTTTCCAACACAAAGTTTAGGTCCCAAGCTGAGGGAGGAGCTCTTCTGGGTGGTCTCAAGATGTTAACCCCTCTTAGGAACTGTTTGATGAGAGGGTGTGAAAAAAGAGGTGGCTCTGTGCTGAAATGAGCAGAGACGGCAGAGGCATGAATTTTAATAGAAGAAAAGGATAGACTCCTGTGCAGCAGGTCTGCCAGGTAATCCAGCATGAGAGGGAGGGAGGACTGTGCCGTTCCGGCTCCCTTAGCCTGGATCCAGAAGCAAAATCTTTTCCACTTGTCAGCATAAGATGTTCTAGTGCTAGGGTGTCTGGCCTCATGTATAACATCTAGAACTTGAGAAAAAACACTGTAGCACTGGATGTAACACAGAATATCCAATTTATTGTAAGTAAGCATTTTCAAGGGTTTACCTCTTCATCAGACTTAGACAAAAATGACTTACAACAACCACATTAAATAGTACTCCAATTAACATTAATTTAATTACTTCAATTAAAAACAATTAAATTTAAAGCCATACCTAACTAAGGGACACAAACTTTTTTAGAGTTATTACAAATGAAATGGAAACCGGACTATTCTGAATGTTACTTTGTTACTATGGACATTGTATCCCTGTTCACGGTCATAAGCAAGGGGGTTCAGGGTGATAAAATACGCTTGATTTGTAGCCTATTGGACATTATTTTAAGTAACAATGTTTTTATGTTCAGTGATGAATACTACATTCAAAAGGTTGGCATGGCGATGGGCACAGCCTGTGCCAACAGCTACACCAACCTTTAACTGGTGCAATGGGAAACAGAGTTTATGCTCTCTGATATGACCTATGCCAACTCTGTCTGGTGGTATACTAGATTTGTGGGATATTTTTTTACTATGGCAAGGAACTGAGACCAAATTAAAAGAGTTTATCCACTATCTCAATACGACCACTGATTTTCTGAGATTCACATACAATTATAATTTACAACAGGTGGAATTTTTAGATGCGACTATTAGTATGCATTCGCTCAATACTGTTAAAACTAGTTTGCATAGGAAACCGGTTAGAAAGAATAACCTATTGCACAATACAAATATGCACACGAACCATTGCAAACGTAACATAATAAAAGGACAGGTGGTCAGGTTGATGATGCAGAGCTGAATTCAGCTCTAGAGTCCCTTAAACTGGATTTTATAGAAACGGGTTATAAAAGTAAAGATACACACAGGCATATTAAAGAGGCATGGAAAGATAGACATGGTAGGTGTAAACCATACTTTACCAACAATGCAACAGTATACAACCCACATGTAGGTAGTGTTGTTGAGAGTAGTGAGATGCTACGACAGATCACTAATGAGAGTACTAATTATTTGAGACTAACTTTGACATATGCTAGTAATATAAATATGATCTGCGATGTCAATAATAAGAACTGGAATATACTCTCTACTTTGGATGGATTGAAGGAGATAGTAGGAAACAAACCTAAGTTTAGCTTTCGAAATAATAAGACCCTAAAGTACCATCTTTGTTATAAATTTAGTTTAAATAGGACTACTCTTAGATCAGATAGAGTAGGTACATATACATGCAGGAGTTGTATTGCCTGTGCATATATACACACAGGTACTAACTTTGTACACGCTAAGCTAGGCTTCAGAATAGAGCCTTCTCACTATGCTGACTGTAAAACAGTCACTGTAATATATCTGAGTTATTGTGTCAAATGTTTTTCATATTATACTGACATGACTAATAGACAGTTCCAAGACAGGATACTTGAACATATGAGGGATATAAGAAATAAAAAGGAAAGTAGTGCCTTGGCTATGCACACCAAGAATGAAGGTAGTGAGCATATGTTTAAGTTTCTGGTCTTGGAAATACTTGCAGTCAGAAAAAGAGGAGGAGATATGAGGAATACTACTGAGGCGGCTGAAGAAAAATGGATTATGTTACTGTGCGCTGATAAAGCGCCTGGTTTGAATAATATGGTCTCCATTAAACCTTTCCTGAAAGCGAGACAGTTGAGACACTAGTTTTTAGTTTATGTATGCTGTGATGTTTTTTAAAAATGTTAAGTATGGCTTTAAATAATTTAATTGCTTTTAATTGAAGCAATTAATGTTAATTGGAATACTATTTAATGTGGTAGTTTTAAGTCATTTTTATCTAAGTCTGATGAAAAGGTGAACCCTTGAAAGTGCTTACTTAAAATAAATTGGATATTCTGCTGTTACATCCAGTAATACGGCATTTTTTCTCATTTGCTTCTTTTTGCTCTGGTTGTTTTACTGCCTGAGGCTATATTCTTTGTTAACATCTAGAACTTGTTTTGCTTAGACTGGCACCTTGAGTAGAGGGGTCAGGGAGCAAGCCAGGCTGCCAGATTGAGGGTCTGCTATTGGGGATGCATAAAAACTCCATTCCTCTGGGTCAGGAGTGCTGGGATCTGAGGTAGGTGCCTTGGTGGCAAGGGTGGACAGGCTGCACAGCAGTGGGTACCAGTGCTGGCATGGCCAGTCTGGGGAAATCAGGATTGTTCTTGGTTTTTCCTCCCTTATTTTGAGCAGTACCCTTGAAATGAGTGGTAGAGGGGGAAATGCATAGACCGAGAGGTTTACCCATTGGAAGGATAAAGCATCCACTTTCCAGGCCTTGCTGTGAGGTTCCCTGGTGCAGACTTTGCTGAGCTGATGACTTGAGTGGGAGGCAAAGAGGTCGACCTTCGGGGGGCCCATTTCGGGGTTACAAGGGTGAAGGTTCTTGGGTCTAGTTGCCACTCGTGTGGGTCCAGCGGGTTTCTGCTTAGATTGTCTGTGAGAGAGTTTAAAGAGCCTGGCAGGAAATGTGCTAACAGGTGTAGCTGCATGGCTGAGGCTGTGTGCCAAAGGGTCATGGCGAGCCTGCACAGAGGACAATAGTAAGTCCCTCCCTGCTTGTTGATATACCACATCACTGTGGTGGTGTCCGTCTTGATCAATAGATACCCCAGGGAGAGTAGGGGTCTGAAAGCTGTCAGGGCATGCTGAACAGCTAACATCTCTTTTTGGTTGATGTGCAGCTGTATTTGATTTGGGCTCTAATGGCCCTGAATGCACCTGCTTGTCCAGGTATGCACCCCAGGCATAAGTTTGATGCATCTGTGGTTGTGAGAAGGGAAGTCCCTTGTTGTGGTAGCATGCTGCTGCACACCAAAGAAAATCTTTCCTTAGACAAGGTATCACTGGTATAAGAGTTTCCAGGTCTTGAGAGTGCTGACACCAAAGGCTTTTTTGGTACCATTGTAGTTTCCACATATGCAGTCTGTCATATGGAATGAGTAGAATGCAAGAAGCCAAGAACCCTAGAGTTTTCAGGATTTTCCTTGTGGATAACTGGGTCCTGGTGGCTAGTTGAGAGAAGTAGGCTGCTAGGTAGGGTTGTTTTTCTGGTGTAAGGAATGCCATCTCGGATGCTGTGTCCAGGCTTGCTCCCAGGAATACAATTTTTTGTGTGGGTACTAGTTTGGATTTCTTTTCGTTGATAGTATACTCCAGGGAGGTCAGTAGGTCCTTTACAAAGGTCAAGTGCTTTAGCAGCTTTTCCTGAGTGTCTGTCTGAATCAGGCAGTCATATAAGTATGGGTACATTTGAATATTTCTTTGCCTGCAAAAAGCAATGACAGGAGCCAGACATTTTGTGAAAACTCTGGGAGCAGTGGATAAGCCAAAGGGAAGCTCAGAGAACTGAAAGTGCAGTGATCCTGTCCTGAAACGTAGATATTTCCTGCATGACTCCCTGGTTGGGATGTGTAGGTAGAACTCTTTTAGGTCTCGGGTGGCTAACCAAGCATCCTTGGAAAGCATAGGTAGAAGCTGCTGAAGGGTGAGCATTTTGAATTTTGGTATCACCAGAAAGGGGTTTAGAATGGACAGATCGAGGATGGGGCACCATGTGCCCTCTTTTCTGGGTACTAGGAAGAGTCTGGAGTAGAAACCTTGGCCTATCTGTTCTGCAGGAACATGCTCTATTGCCCTCATAGAGAACAGGGAAAGGATTTGCTTTTTGGCCTCTGCCCACTGGTTTGGGGGAAGATCTGGGAACCCTTTTGTGGTTGGCAGAGTATGGAAATAAATTTTGTATCCCTGGGACACTATGTAGAGGACTCAGCAGTCGTTGGTAATGGTGGCCCAGATGCTTGTGTGGAAGGAAACTTTTCCTCCTAGGGGCAAGAGCAAGTGGGCAGAGGGAAGGGGTGGAAGTGTAAAGTCATTGCGAGTTCTTACTATATGGGAGTGACTTTGCAATCCCTGGTTTTGAAGAGGAGGAACTCCATTGCTTAGATCTCTGCATTCCCTGGGGCTGTTGTCTGGGGGACCTGCTTCTGCTGGGTCTGGGCTGAGCTGACCTGGAGGAGGCAGGAAAGGACCAGTGCTTGGAGGGGCAATGCCTACTGAACCACGGTGGCTGGACCTGTAAGAAGTCTAACTGTCTGTATAGATTTAGCTTTTTATTCAATCTTTTTTAAGACCTCTTCTGCCTTGGTGCCAAATAAGTTGTCTTAGTGCAAGGTTGCATCCAATAACTTGGATTTTACATGGTCTGGCAAGGGCTGCTCCTTAAGCCAAGCATGCCTTCTAAGGACATAACCAGTGACTGCTGCCCTGCAAGATGTTTCTAGGGCATCAAAACCACACTGTAAGGTGTGCTTATTTACTTGACTTGCAGAATGCATTAACTCTTGTAACTCTATTTTCTGCACAAGCAGGGAAAGAAGATATTTTTTGTTTGAGGAGTTCCATGGTATGTTGCTTATAATTCAGCTTATGGAACTGACAATTTAATGCTCTAATAGCAAGAGTAGCAGAGGTGTATCCTTTTTTACCCTATCTGTCTAAAGCTCGGGAATCCCTATCTGAGTGGGTGGGATTCTTAGCTGAAGTTGCTTTGATTCCTTTAGGTCCATGAGAAATGACCTCGGGGTAAGCAGTAGGATTTTTGAAAAGAAATTTGTGAGAGTCAGGGACTCTATAGTACCTGTCCGGTTTCCTGGCAGCAAGAGGAAGAGTGTCAGGGGTCAGACTGGATTCCATAAAAACATCATCCACAACATCCAGGACAGGAGGGATGGCCAGAGGTCTGTGCTGTGGAAGATCTAAGAATTCCCCAAGTCTCTTTTTTGACTGAGGATAGTCCTGACATTCCCATTGGAAATGCTCCCTTAAAGTATGCAGGGTTTCCCAAAACGAAATGTCCTCGGGTGGAGAGGCAGAAGGGATGGATTCCTCTGCATCAGAATCCTCATAAGCAGAGAGGGGTTGCATATCTTCATATACAGATACATCAGAGTCATCAGACTTCTGTTCAAATAAAACTACTGGGAACAAGTCTCTTTTCTTTTGGAAGGGGTAGCGTGGCTTCCGCTGATGAGCATTATAAGGTCTTCTGCCATTTTAAGCATTTGAGACTGAGGCAAGGAAGCAGGTGCCTGAGCTAGGGTCGTTGGTTTTTTGGGTGTGGTTCGTACCCTGGTCCTTAAAAACTCAGTAGTTTTCAAAGAACTGAAGACACGAAAGAAGTTGTCGGTCTGTGTCGAGTAACGGTAGTGCGAAGTACTTCCTTGGAAGCCGGTGCCTGCTCAGTGGCTCTGGACCCATCCAAGGTAGAGACATCCGCAGGATCCTTAGTCGAAGAAGAGTCTCGTGGACTCTGAAAGGGTCTCGGTAGCGCCCTGCAAATCCACAAATGCGGGCATCAAGGGCTGCGAAAGCTCCTCAGAGGACCAGAGAACTGACGACTAGCTTAACAGAAGTGTTGTCAGCAGTTTTGGACCTGTGCGGTCTGTCTCTGTCTTTATCCTTACTTTTTTTGGAAGATCTGTTGTCGGATAGCTTACTGAAGCCATATCAAAATTCGAGGACTGACAGCGAAAATATCTAGCTACAATAAGGGCCCGATGACGTACAAGTTCTGGCATTAAACAAAGCACAAAAGCAACAGCGGGGGACATCGTGGTCTGGGCCTGAACAAGTGACGCAGTAAGAATGAAAGTCTCAATGTGGTATTTGCTTTCCACAGGCAAGACAATTGTTAACTTTTTCTCACATCAGGGAGAGCAAGAAAAAAGGATCCCCAACAGGGTACTTAGCTTTAGAAACAAAAATTCAGGTAGTGGCAGACTGGCACTCATGCAAACTGCTTCTGCTTCAGGCTCCTCGGCAAGAAAGACTGATGTAATGGCGTCAGCTGCCTGATTTTATAACACTGATGACCTGATGTCAGTTCTAGAGCGACAGCAACTGACGCAGAAATACTAAGCCTCTGGTATTCGGGTGGAATGAGGGCTACCCTGGCAGGGATAACCCAAATATAATGACTGCAACAGTGAAACATGAAGAACATCTGGGATTGATCACTGAAACCCCTAGCGATGTCAACATTCTTCAAGAAGGTCTTACGCAGACTAATGACGTGCCAAAGTCATGGTCTTAAACTTAATGCAAAAAATGCATTATCATTCCCTTCAGCAAGGGTGATGTTATTGCAAACTACATCAACAGCAATATCCTAAGCACAGAGTCAGTGTTGACAGATCTGGGCGCACAGGTCGACAGCAACCTTAACTTTGATCACCATGTCTCCACAGTGGTAAGAAGGGCATTTTATATTGCTTATCTCTTAAGTAAGGCCATTGCCTCCAGAAAAAAAAGAGGTTATAACCTCTGTACACTTCCCTCATCTGGCCAATAATAGAGTACCACACTCCCTTTGGTATGTTCCTTTCCAAACAGCTGCAGCAATTGAAGAGACCACAAAGGTTCCTTACAAAGAAAATTCAAGTTCTTCAAGATCTGTCTTATGTGCACAGAATGAAATCATTGTCACTTTAGTGCGTGTGTGCATATTCGCAAGTCAAATGGCACAAGGGTCATTCACTCAAAGGACCTTAACCTGGTATGTGACATCAACAGAACTTGCTGGAGAGAGATTTCTCTCACAGAGATTGCCCAACTTTGGAACAAGCTTCCTATTCATGTTAAACAAAGCCCCTCTTAGGCCCTATTTAAGCATAATTTGGAAGACTGGTTAGGTAACCAGAAATTCACACCTGGGGTCCACCTGTGTTCCTCTTGGACACGGGCAATGCGTGCAGATTTTAGTGTCTGCTTGAACCAGACATCCTTGGAAATGCAAGTTGAACTTGGCTAGGCTTGTAAGGGGCCTGGGATCGTCAGCCTAGTAAAGAACAGCTGTGTAAATCTTACCTTAACCATAGATGCCCTTCTCTTCCCATGTTGCAGTATTCATAATGAGGGATTGCCTGCCTAGGCAACCCGAATGTCAGGCCAGCATACCAAAGACTTTTATTACTGCAGGGTACGTGCAAAGGTGTGCACAGAATAGCAGCTGACACATGCCATAAAAATGATGTCTGCACGTATCATCCTCAGAAATGAATGCCCCAGTCAGAACACCAATCCAAGGATAGGAGGTAAAAGAGCTATCATCCTACGAAAAGCATGAACCAATGGAGAAGGAGGGTAGAATAGAACAGTGCAACATGAAAGAGGATAACATCAACGGTTATGGTAAGATTTTACACAACTATTTTATGTCCTTCTATTCCCATGTTGCAGTATTCATAACATGAGTACCAAAGCTCTTGGAAGGAAAAGAGAGGTTGGAGCATAGGAAGTCTCCATGAATCCCTGCAGGATTACCCTGGCAAAGCCTACTATGGATCTAGAGATAGTATCCAGTTTGTAATGTTTGGTGAAGGTGTGGACGGAAGACCATGTAGCGGTTTCCAGAATAAAGGCAGGGTCCAGATGTTTCAAGAAAGCCCCAGAGGACGCTACAACCTTATTGTAATGAGCTTTTACCAAGGAAGAGCATCTCTCTCCATGGAACACATAGCAGAAGAAAATGGCCCTACAGATCCAAGTGGAAATACTTGTTTAGAAACAGGTTTTTCCAGCGCTCTGGGATGAAAGGAAACAAACAGTTGCTCAGATTTCCTAATGGACTTGATCTTGTCTAGGTAAAATATGAATTCTCTATGCACCCTTTCACTAGAATTTTGAGGAGTAGGAAGATTGATAGATTGGTTAAGGGACAAGTCATTAACCTCTTTAGGCATGAAGGAGGGATTAGTACAGACAAAACACTACCTTTGTGGAAGATCAGAAAGGGATGACACACCATTAAGGCTTGAAGTTCAGAAACTTTTCTAGCAGAGGTGATGGCTACCAGCAAAACAGTCTTCCACATGCAAAACTTCAAGAAATCGGAGACTGCAGGCTCAAAAAAAGGCCTGAGTAAGCTTTTCCAGTACAAAATTCAAATCCTAGGGAAGAGGAACAGTTTTTTTTGGGAAGTCTGATGTGAAGGGGACCTTTAAGAAAAAGTTTAACCTACAGTCTAGAAGATAAAGGAGGAGATAGAGGCAGACATGCAGAAATGGTGGGCAGGTGTGTTTTAACAGAAGAGTAAGCAAATCCAGACTTAAGCAGCTCACACAAATAAGAACAAACTAAAGGGATGTCCACTGGAAATAGATCTAGCAGTTTCTTCAGACACCAGATGGAGAGCATCTTCCATTTGCAAAAATAGAATCTCCTAGTACTGGGTTTCCTGGCCTCCTGCAGGACTAGAAGCACATCCTCAGAGAAAAAGTGTCACAAAGGGATCAGAAGCCTATCACCCACAGAGTCAGGCTCAGAGATGTTAAGTGTGGATGGATAAAAGATCCTTGTCCCCCTGGATAACAGGATGGGAAACAGAAAATACACCCCTGGGATTCCACCTGTGTCCCTGCTGGACAGGGGCTTTGGGTGTTAAATTGTCTAAACATGGGCTAAACTCTATGCTAGGTTTATACTGCCCTCAGGGGCCAACAGTCTAGTAACTGCCTATGATCCTATAATTGTCTTGAGTGAGAGGATCCATGCTGTGAGGTAACTTGTGATGATTGCCCTTGGCTAATTGCAGAAGAAGAGGGAAAGTACAGTTGTGTACACCTACCATAAATGTAGATGTTCAAGTGTATTCACTGTTAGTCATTACATTTGGGCTACCCGCCTGCAGGTAGCCCTCAGCCGGCCTGCATATCAAAGTCTTGGATCCCTGCATTGGATGCTGTCTCTTCTTCCATGACGTTGGGTCGTCAGGGGTATAAAGCATGCAGCCAATGCCATTACATCAGTTTTACTTGTCCCAGATGTCAGGTGCCCCCATAATGGGAAGCAATTATATATAAGGTTACACTTCCAACAAGAAGCAAATAAACCGGAAAGCTGAAATACACTAAACAAGAAGAAAGGCATAGTCAAGAGGAGTCAGGGGGCTAGAGGGAGGGTAACCAGGACTACAACAGTGAATACGCTCAAACATCTACACTTATGGTGAGTGTGCACAACTGTACTATGTTCTTCATGTTTCACTGTTGCAGTCATTACATTTGGGTATATTCCCAAAGCTAAGGAAGGGAGGAGGAAGTTAGAGAGCATTAGGACCAGCTATTAAGCCCTGCAAGACTGCAGTTGCAAAACCAGCTCTGGATTTAGAAAAAACAGGCAAGTGGTAATGCTTGGTGAAGGTATGAACAGAGCTCCACGTAGCAGCTTCTCGGATGTCTCTGGAAGGTACACCTCTGAGAAAGACTGTAGAGGTAGATACAGCCCTGGTGGAATGTGATCTTATCTCCTGTGGGGTAAGGTTTTCCAAGGTGCTTATAGCAGAAATTAATGCAATGGCCTAATCACTTAGAACTGGTTTGCTTTGAAATGGCCTTCCCCCTCTGCCCCTGCAGCAAAGGCAACTAGCAGATGTTCAATTTTTCTGAGAGGCTTAGTCCTGTCCATATAAAATCTAAGTTGTCTGTGCACATCCAAAGAGTGCAATATTCTTTCTCCTTTGTTCTGTGGATTTGGAAAAAAGGTTGGCAAATGAATGGACTGATTAAGGGCCACACTGGATACCACCTTGGGCATAAAGGAAGGGTTGGTCCTGCGGGACACCCTGTCTGCATGGAAGATGATGAAGGGTTCCACTGCCATGAGGGCCTGTAATTCAGACACTCTTCTTGCTGAAGTGATGGCTAGAAGGAAGGCTGTTTTTCAAGAAAGGAATTTCAACTCTGCAGTTGCAGCTGCCTCAAAAGGAGGTAGAGTGAGCTTTTCCAATACAAAGTTAAGGTCCCCAGGCTGGAGTAGGGGCTCTCCTGGGTGGTCTTAAATTTCTGGCCCCTCTGAGGAATTGTTTCAGCAGGGGGTGAGAGAAGAGGGGTGGCTCAGTATTATAATGTGCTGAAATGGCTGAGGCATGAATTTTAATTGATGAGAAGAAAAAGGCCCTTGTGGAGCATCTCTGTTAAGTATTGAATAATATGCGGTAAGCTAGGCACTGTTGTGCCCATCCCCCGAGTCTGGCTCCAGGAACAGTATCTTTTCCACTTTTCAGCATAGGATTCTCTAGTACTAGGCCTCCTTGCATCCAGAATGACATCTAGCACCTGCTTAATGAGGGATGCTATTGGAGAGCTCAGGGAATTAGCCAGGCTACAAAGTTCAGGGTTTGAAGCTGGGGGTGCAGAATCTGGCCCTCCTGCTGGAACAGTAGGGAAGGAGTCTGAGGCAGGTGCCATGGTTCCAGCAGTGACATACAGCGCAAGAGGGGGCACCAGTGCTGGCGTGGCCAGTCTGGTTCAATCAGTATTGTCCTTGGTTTGTCCTGTTTGATCTTTAGTAGAACTTTCAACAGGAGAGGCAGAGGGGGAAATGCATAAACTGAGAGGCTTTCCCAGGTGAAGGACAGGGCATCCACTTTCCAAGCATGACTGTGGGGAGTCCTTGTACAGAATTTGTCCAATTGGTAGTTCTGAGAGGAGGCAAACAGGTCTATCTCTGGGTTCCCCCATTTGTTTCTCAAAATGTTGAATATCTTTGGTTCCAGTTTCCACTCGTGTGGGTCCATGAGATATCTGCTTAGGTCGTCTGCCAGTGAATTTAGTTTGCCTGGCAGGAATTGAACTCATAGGTGTACTTGGTAGCTCAAGGCTGTGTTCCACAGAGCCATGGCTAGTCTGCAGAGAGGATACGAGTGGGTTCCCCCGCTTGTTTATGTACCACATAACAGTGGTGTTGTCTGTCTTTACCAATAATTGTCCTGGAAGAATGTGGTCCTTGAAGGCTGTCAGGGAATTCTGTACAGCTAACATTTCTTTTTGATTGATATGCAGGTGCATTTGACTCGGGTTCCATTTGCCCCAAATGCATTGCCCTGCCAAGTGAGCCCCCCGTGCATATAGTCTGATGCGTCTGTTGCTAGGGTTTGGGCGGCAGGGGATAGAGTGAATGGCAGTCCCTTGTTGTGGTAGCAGGCCTCTGCCCACCAAAGGAACTCTGTCTTTATACAAGGAATGATAGGAATAATTGATTCCAGGTCCTGAGAATGTTGACACCATAGGCTTTTTAGATACCATTGTAGTTTCCTCATATGCCGTCTTGCATATAGAATTAGCAGAAAGCAAGAGGCCATGAACTCCAGGGCTTGCAGGATTTTCCTCGGCAATAGCTAGGTCTTTGCGGATAGTAGTTTGATGTAGGCTGTCAAATAAACTTGTTTCTCTGGTGTGAGGCAAGCCATCTGGGAAGGTGTGTTCAAGCTTGCTCCCAGGAATACAATTTGTTGGCAGGGTTCTAGATGAGATTTCTTTTCGTTTATGGTGTACCCCAGTGAAGTTAGCAGTTTCTTTACAAATGCCAGATGATTTAGTAGCATGTCCTGTCTTTCTGCCTGAATTAGACAATCGTCCAGGTATGGGTATACTTGAATATTTCTTTGCCTGCAAAATGCAATAACTGGAGCTAGGCACTTTGTAAATACCCTGGGCACAGTAGATAAGCCAAAGGGAAGTGCAGAGAACTGATGGTGCATGTAGCTGCTCTGACGTGTAGGTATTTCCTGCAAGATTCCCTTATTGGAATGTGTAGGTAAGCTTCCTTTAAGTCTAAGGATGCCGACCAGGCATCTTTTCATAGCATAGGAAGCAGATGATGAAGTGTTAGCATTTTGAATTTTGGGATTACCAAAAAGGTGTTTACAACAGAGAGGTGCAGGATAGGATGCCAGTTGTTGTCTTTTCTGAGTACCAGGAAAAGTCTTGAGTAAAAACCTTGTCCCCTTTCTTCTGCTGGGACAGGTTGAATAGCCCTGATACTTAGAAGAGAGAGAGGCAGTACAGTTGTGGACACTTACCATAAATGCAGATGTTTGAGTGTATTCACTGTTGCAGTCATGACATTTGGGTTATCTGCTTGCAGTAGCCCTCAGTTGGCCTGATTAACAAAGTCTTGGGTCCTGCATCAGTTGCTGTCCCTTCTTCCATGACGTCAGGAGTACAAAACATGCAGTGAACGCCATTACATCAGTTTTTCTAGCCCCAGATGTCAGGAGCCCCCCCTAATGGGAAGCAATTAAATCTATAATACAAGTATATACCTCCAACAAAAAAGCAAATACACCAAAAAGCTTTTTGAGCATAGTAAGTGAAAGTAGAGGTATAGCCAAAAGAAGAAAGGGGGCTGGAGGGAGGGTAACCAGGACTGCAACAATGAATACACTCGAACATCTACATTTATGGTAAGTGTACACAACTGTACTATGTTCTTCGTGTTTCACTGTTGCAGTCATTACATTTGGGTAGATTCCCAAAGCTAAGGTTGGGAGGAGGAATTTAAATTGAATAAGGACCAGCTATAAAGCCCTGCAAGACTGCAGTGGCAAAACCAGCTCTGGATAAAGAGAAAATTGGCAAATGATAATGCTTGGTGAAAGTGTATACAGAACTCTAGGTAGCAGTGTCTAGGATGTCCCTTGTAGGGACACCCCTGAGAAAGGCAGTAGAGGTAGATGCAGCCCTGGTTGAATGGGGTCTGATGCCCTGTGGGATAGGTTTTCCATGATGCTTATAGCAGAAATGAATGCTGTGGCCTATCCATTTTGAAATGGTTTGCTTTGAAATAGCTTTCCCCTCTGTCCCTACAGCAAATGCCACCAGAAGTTGTTCAGATTTCCTTTGAGGTTTAGTCCTGTCCAAGTAGAATCTAAGTTGTCTGTGCACATCTAAGGAGTGCAGCATCCATTCCCCTTTGTTCTGTGGGTTAGGAAAGAAGGCAGGCAAATGAATGGACTGATTAAGAGCCACAATGGATACCACCTTGGGCATGAAGGAGGGAGGGATTGGTTCTGAGGGACACCCTGTCCGCATGAAAGATGATAAAAGGCTCCACTGCATAAGGGCCTGTAACTCAGATATCCTTCTTGCAGAAGTAATTGCTAAAAGGAAAGCTGTTTTCCAGGAAAGGAATTTTAAATCTGCAGTAGCAGCTGGACAGAAAGGAGGAAGAGTAAGTTTCTCCAAGACAAAGTTAAGGTCCTAGGATGGAGTTGGAGCTCTCCTCGGTGGCCTTAAATGTTTGGCCCCTCTGAGGAACTGCTTGAGCAGTGGGTGAGAGAAGAGGGGGGGCTCTGTGCTATAATGAGCTGAAATGGCTGAGGCATGAATTTTGATGGAAGAAAAGGACATGCCCTTATGAAGCATCTCAGTCAAATATTGTAGAATCTGAGGTAAATTGGGCACTGCTGCGCTCATCCCTTGAGACTGGTTCCAGGTACAAAATCTTTTCCATTTTGCAGAATAAGATTTTCTAGTACTAGGCCCCCTAGCCTCTAAAATGATATCCATCACTGATTTACTGAGGGGTGGCAAAGGAGAGATTAGGTAATTAGCCAGGCTGCTACGTTCAGGGTTTGCAGCTGAGGGTGCAGAATCTGGTTGTCCTGCTGAGACAAAAGGGAAGGAGTCTGAGGCAGGTGCCATGGGGCCAAGCATGACACACTGCGCAGGAGGGGGTACCAGTGTTGGGGTGGCCAGTCTGGTGCAATTAAAATCATCCTTGGCTTGTCGTGTTTGATCTTTAGTAGTACCTTGAAGAGCACAGGCAGAGGAGGAAAGGCATAAACTGATAGGTTCTTCCAGCTGAAGGATAGAGCATCCACTTTCCAAGCTAGTTTATGGGGAATTCTTGTGCAAAATTTGTCCAACTGATGGTTCTGGGGGGAGGCAAACAGGTCTATATCAGGGCTGCCTCATTTGCTTGTCAACATGTTGAAAATCCTTGGTTCCAGTTTCCACTCTTGTGGGTCCATGAGGTTTCTGCTTAGTCCATCTGCCAGTGTATTTAGTTTTCCTGTCAGGAATTGAGCTTCTAGATTCACTTGGTAGCTCAAGGCTATGTTCCTCAATGCCATGGCTAGTCTGCAGAGGGGGTAAGAGTGTGTACCCCCCTGCTTGCTTATGTACCACATGACTGTGATGTTGTCTGTCTTTACCATTAGTTGTCCTGGACGAATGTGGCCCTTGAAGGCTGCCAGAGCATTCTGTACAGCTAACATTTCCTTTTGATTTATGTGTAGGTGCATTTGACTTGGGTTCAATCTGCCCTGAATGCACTTCCCTGCCAGGTGAGCCACCCCCCCCCCCATGCATAGTCTGATGTGTCTGTTAAGGTTTGGGTGGCAGGAGGTAGTGTGAATGGTAGTCCCTTGTTTTGGTGGCAGGCCTCTGCCCACAAAAGGAACTCTAGGCATAGGCAAGGTATGATAGGAATCATAGCTTCTAGATCCTGTGAATGTTGACACCATAGGCTTTTGAAATACCACTGCAGTTTCCTCGCATGCAGACTTGCATATGGAATTAGAAGAATGCAGGAGGCCATGAACCCCAAGGTTTGTAGTATTTGACTTGCAGATAACTGGGTTTTTGTGGCCACTTGCTTGAAGTAGGTTGTCAAATGAGTCAGTTTCTCTGGCGTGAGGAAAGCCATCTGGGAAGTTGTATTCAAGCTTGCTCCCAGGAATATAATTTGAAAAGGTACTAGGTGATTTTGTTTCGTTTATGGTGTACTCCAGAAAAGTCAGTACCCTTTGAACAAAGGCCAGATGATTCAAAAGTATGTCCTGGCTTTCTGCCCGAATTAGACAATCATCCAGATATGGATATATTTGAATATTTATTTGCCCGCAGAATGCAATGACTGGAGCTAGGCACTTTGTGAATACCCTGGGCGCAGTAGATAAGCCATAGGACAGTGCAGAAAACTGATAGTGCATGTAGCCTGCTTTGAAGCGTAGGTATCTTCTGCAAGATTCCTTGATAGGGATGTGCAAGTATGCTTCTTTTAAGTCTAGTGTTGCCAGCCATGCATCTTTGCCTAGCATAGGAAGCAGCTGGTGAAGAGTCAGCATCTTGAATTTTGGAATCACCAGAAAGATATTTAGAGTAGAAAGGTACAGGATAGGACGCCATATACTGCCTTTTCTGGGTACCAGAAAAAGTCTCAAATAGAAACCTTGTCCCTTTTCCTCTTCTGGTACCAAATGAATAGCCCCTCATGCTTAAGAGAGACAGAGTACTTGATTTTGGGCCTCTGACCACTGATTTGGGGGTAGATCTGGCCACACGTTTGGTGTTGGTAAGGTGTGGAAGTTAAATCTGTATCCTAGGACACTACATTTAAAACCCATTTGTCCTGGGTAATGAGTTCCCAGTTTATGGCCTGCAGACCAATCTTTCTGCCTAAAGGAGTATTCAGTTGGGAAGTGCTTGGAAGTTTTAAAAGCAAGTCATTGAGACAGTTTTCCATGGGGGGACTCTTACTACTCCCTGATTTGGGTGCGGAAACCCCCCACTGCTTATTCTTGTACGTCCCCTGGTAACTGAAACCTGGGGTTTCTGCTGTGTCTGGGTTTGGCTTGAGAAGATCTGGAAGGGGCTGGAAAGGACCAATTCTTAGAGGGCCAGTGCCTACTAAATATAGGAGGCTGAACTTGTAAGAAATCTTTAACAGTTTGCATAGATTTAGCTTTACCTTCCATCTTTTGAAGAACTTCCTCAGCCTTGTTGCCAAACAGGCGGTCCTGATTTAAGGGAGCATCCAACAATTTAGCTTTAACATGACCAGGCAAAGATTGCTCCTTAAGCCAGGCATGCCTTCTGAGCACAGACCTAGCAACAGCAGCCCTGCAAGAGGCCTCTAATGAATCAAATCCACATTGCAAAGTATGTTTTTCAACCTGTTCAGCAGAATGTATTAAATCCTGTAATTCTTTATTTTCTGCACAGTCAGGAATCAACATCATTTTCTGTTTAAGCAATCCAATAACATGTTGCTGATACTTTAACATATGAAACTGGCAGTTTAAAGCCCTAATGGCCAAGGTTGCAAAAGTGTAAACCATCTTACCTCATCTATCCAGCGCCAGTAGTCTCTATTAGAAAAGGTAGGATTTTTAGCAGTAGAAGCCTTACTGCCCTTGGGTCCCTGTGAAATAGTCTTTGGATCCGCAATAGGATTTTTAAAAAGGAACTTGTGAGAATCAGGAACAGTGTAATATCTGTCAGGTTTTCTGGGAGCAGAAGGAAAAGAATCAGGGGCCAAACTAGATTCCAAAAAAGCAACATCAACAATGTCTAGTACAGGAGGAATAGCTAAAGGCCTATGCTGAGGCAGGAGTAAGAAATCCCTAAGCCTCTTTTTTGAATGAGAAAAATCTTGGTTTTCCCAGTGGAAATGCTCCCTGAGAGTATGTAAGGTTTCACCAAAAGAAAAATCCTCTGGAAGGGAAGCAGAGGGAATAGAGTCCTCTGCATCAGAATCCTCATAAGTAGATAAGGGCAAATCCAAATCATCAGAAGAATCAGAAAAATCAGAATTCCGATCAGAAGATTCATAAACAACTTCCGTCCTAGGTCTCTTAAAAAGGGGAGGTTGGCTTCCCCTGATTAGAGTTATAAGACCTTCAGCCATTCTTATAATTTGTTTTTTAGGCATAGAGGCCTGAGCATGCGGCCTGGGCATCGGTTTTTTAGGCATGGTTCGAGATTTAGGACTAAATGAAGGAGGAGGCATCAGTTTAATATGCAAGTCCGTAGGCCTGAACACATCCTCAGAAGCCGGTGCCTGCACAGCGGCTCCGGACCCATCCAAGGTTGAGACATCCGCAGGGTCCATAGTTGCAGCATCTCGTGCCATACCGGACTCCAAATGGGTCTCAGTAGAGGCCTGCGAATCAGGCGTAGCAGGTATCAGGGGCTGCGAAAAAACCTCACTAAGTACCGGTGAACTGGCGACTGGCTTAGAAGAAGCGTCGTCAGCAGTTTTGGACCTTGGCGGCCTGTCTCTGTCTTTATCTTTACGTTTTTTCGAAATCCCGGTAGTCGGACGGCTAACTGACATTTCTTGATAATTAAACCGAGAACCGAAATATTTAGAGGCAAAAATATACCAACGACGGATAGTGCGCTGATTAAATAAAGCACAAAACCGACAGCAAGGTACATCGTGGTCAGGGCCTAGGCAAGGAATACAGTAAGAATGAAAATCTTTATGAGGTATTTGCTTTCCACAAATAATGCAATTATTAACTTTTACTGACATCGGTAAGGGGCAAGAAAAAGTTTCCCCAATGGGGTAATTAGCTTTAGTTGAAGACTTTGGTTCTGAAACTCGATAACTAAAATTTCAGGAGTCGGCCGACCGGCACTTGCGAACTGCTTCTGCTTTGGGCACTGCACAGCAAGAGAGACTGATGTAATGGCGCTGGCTGCATGTTTTATACCCGACGACCTGACATCATGGAAGAATGGACAGCAACCGACGCAGGACCCAAGAGTGGTTAATCAGGCTGACTGAAGGCTACTGCAAGCAGATAACCCAAATGTAATGACTGCAACAGTGAAACATGAAGAACATCCTGCTGTTGAGCCTCTGTCCACTGATTTGGGGGGGAGGTCTGGCCAACCATTTGGGATTGGTAAGGTGTGGAAGTGGAATCTGTATCCTTGGGAAACTATATTTAAGACCCATTTGTCCTGGGTAATGAGTTCCCAGTTTTTTTGCATGCAGGGCGATCTTTCCTCTAAGGGAGCAGGCAGTTGAACAGGGCTTGGAAGGTTTAAGGTCAAGTCATTGTGACAGTTTTCCATAGGGGGGTGTCTTATTACTTCCAGCTTTGGAAGTGGGAGTCCCCCACTGCTTAGACCTGTGAGTACCTTGAGACTGTAGCCTAGGTGGTCTGCTGTTCCTGGGTTTGGACTGAGAAGGCCTGGAAGAGACAGGAAATGACCAATTCTTAGAAGGCCAATGCCTACTAAATCTGGGAGGCTGTACTTGCAGGAAATCTTTAACAGTTTGCATAGATATAGCTTTTTCCTCCATCTTTTTAAGGATTTCTGCTTTATTGCCAAAGGGAGCATCCAGTAATTTAGCTTTAACATGATCTGGCAAATTTTGCTCCTTCAGCCAAACATGCCTTCTAAGAACAGACCCAGTGACAGCAGCCTTGCAAGATGCTTCTAACGTGTCAAAACCACACTGCAAAGTATGTTTACCAACTTGTTCAGCAGAATGCATTAAATCATGTAATTCTTTATTTTCAGCACAGTCAGGAATCAACATCATTTTCTGTTCAAGTAGTCCCATAATATGCTGCTGATGCTTTAACATATGAAACTGGCAGTTTAAGGCCCTAATGGCCAAAGTAGCAGAAGTGTATACCTTCTTACCCCATCTGTCCAAGGCCCTGGAATCTCTATCAGAGGGGGAAGGTTTTTGGCAGTAGTAGCCTTAATGCCTTTAGGTCCCTGGGAAATGGTCTCTGGGTCTGCAGTAGGATTCTTGAAGAGGAACTTGTGAGAGTCAGGTACTCTGTAATACCTGTCAAGTTTCCCGGGAGCCGAAGATAAATGTCTGGGGTCAGGCTAGATTCCAAGAAGGCATCATCTACAATGTCCAGGACAGGTGGGATAGCTAAAGGACTGTGTTGAGGTAGAAGTAAGAATTCCATAAGCCTCTTTTTGGAGTCAGAGTAATCCTGGCTTTCCCAGCGGAAATGCTCCTTAAGAGTGTGCAAGGTTTCATCAAAATAAAAATCTTCTGGAGAGGAAGCAGAGGGAATGGAGTCCTCTGCATCAGAATCCTCATAGGTAGATAAGGCCAAATCCTGGTAATCAGAAGAAACAGAAATTTCAGAACCCTGATCAGAAGAATCAGAAGGAAAATCAGTTCTAGGTCTCTTAGAGGGTGACAGAAATGTTCCCACCCTCCCACTCGGTTACTATTGTGTTCTTAAACTCCACTGTCTTTCTAGTTGCTTGCCCCTTATGTTAATTTGACCATATATCTCATTTCCTCTCTGCTTTTACTGGCTGGTGTGAGTAAGCACAAAATTATCATTTTGTGAAATCACTCTCCAACTATTTAAATTTATTGGTCATCCTACTGTATTCCATAGTACCAGAATACAAAAGTGACCACTGCTTTCAATCTATCTTGCTGTTTTAAAAATAATGATTATCCACTAAAATGTAACTTTTTAAACAGGTAAAACTTAAGTTACCTACTTTCACATTTAACTCCTCTCGTGCACACTGCAGTGTTTAGGATACACCATTTTTTTCACCTTACATTTAAGCATCTTTTGCAAGACCATCAGTTACTGAAGAGCCCACATTCTGCCTCTCAGTAGTCATCTTGGGATTAATGCTTCTGTTTTCTCCTGGTGAGAGGAGTGCAGTTACATTATTTCCTGGAGACTGCTGATCACCAGAAAGCTTAATAACTGCTTTATAGATGACAGCTTCAAATCTGTGCTTATATTCTGATCCTGGTGACACAGTAGGAGCAGAGTGCATTGATTCCAGACTCTTTCTGGTTGGAAACTGAGTGCCTGTGCTTAATGTACCTGAATGGTCTGGCTGCTGTTTGAGGCATCTACCAGAAAAAGGCTACAAGCCTGCAAACTCCTGCATCACCTGGGACAAGACTGTGGATCACCAAACAGGCTGTGGCCTGCTTCTCTTCTTGGGATTGGTGCTAACGTTTTGTTTCTGGTGAGAGAAGAAGCAAAGGAGTACTGTATTCCAACAGAGTGAAGCTGTGCTGAGATCAGCATTAGTAGTAGCCATTCATGCAACTCCCCTCTTTTCATCACTCTTGACAAGCTAATTCTTTATTTTTCAGTAAGTACTGGTTGATTTCTTTCTAACTTCAAAATATCTGCCTAAATACTTCATCCATAAATTTTCAGGGTCTATGTATTAGTTTCCCCCAAGTGTTTGGTAGTGCTCTGTACAGACTCAGACATGTTGAGTGACATTTTTCCTGTAAAAGGAATATATAAAGAAACTGCTCCAGTACTTAGTAATAACGACCAACCCTCCTGGCATGTCTAAAGGTCAGTTTTCTGTGCTTTCTCCTATTAACCTGGTGAACTTGGGCATTCTGAGGCAGTGTAGCAACTGCCTCATGTACACAGACAACCATCTCCTCTTACCTCTTAACACTCAGATTTGTGAGAGATGCACTTGTATATCCAAATTGGAAGCCATGCACTCTCAAGCCAAGACCAGAATAGCTGGTCAAGAGGAGAAAGTCAACATCTGCACCACATCACATGCAACACATAGCCCTCCAGAAACCCCACCATCACAGCTCTCACATAAAAACACAAACCACACATCCACCTTCGTGGAGGCTCCAAATAGAAATCTACCCAAACAGCAGAGACCTCCAAGGCAGAAACGCACTCAACCACCAAAACACAGCACAAACCACAAGACACATAGCTCACCTACACAGTGTGGCCCTCAACCTAAACCCCTAAGCAAAACAGCTTGCCCAATACATTAATCATAGGTGACTCGATAGTGAGTCACACTGATGTCCCACTCACTAGGTTGAATAAGGAGAAGGTAACAGTCAGCTGTCTATCAGGTGCCAGAATCCGACAACACACGCACTCAGGTCACTCCACAACAAGTAGAAGTATGACTCTGTCACTGTACATGTGGGTGTGAATAACCTGAGACATACCTCCCTGGACTACAAGAAAAGAGTCATGGAGGAGCTCTTGGATTATGTGGCCCAGGCAGGTATGACCCTAGCGCTGTGCAGCATCTTACCGTCGCCTAGAATGATAACACAGTGCAAGCAGAAAATGGCTTGACTTCAACAACTGGCTAAGTTTCTGGTGTCATTCTAAGGGGATCCAGTATCTGTCTGCTTGTGATGACATGACTGAGACCTCGATGCTTTGCCAGAGATGGCCTGCATCTGTCACCCCTGAGATTCCGGATACTGGCTAAGGCTCTTGCCACCCCCTATAGTGCCTTTTTTAAGTGATGTTCCAAAGATCAAATTACCACTGTAACAGCTATAAATAAATGTAATCTGAGGGTCATGCTGCTCATTGTTAGAAGTCTAAATCTCAAGATGCACTTCCTCAAAGCACTCCTCAAAATGGAGAATATCAACATTTGTGCTGTAATTAAGACCTGGTTTAAAGCAGCATAAAGCACACCTGTGCTACCAGGCTATAACTCATTCCACACCTTTCAGCCCCAGAACATGGACCGAAGCTCCAAAGGCGGTGGTATCTTCATATTCATAAAGGATATGCACACTGCCAGATTAGTAGCCTAGCATAACACATCTGAGATACATCGGGTACAACTAACATTGGGTAAGACAGTGATTCAGGTCGTAACCTGCTAAAGGTCCCAAACCATGTCCCAAGACTCGCACTCCACGTTCCTAAGCACCCTGGAAACTATTAGGGTCCAAACCAACACACTCATGCTAGGGGACTTCAACTACCCCTCCATCAACTGGGAAAACTACTCATGCACCAATACAGTGGCCCAACGGTTCCTGGAATTCATCAATTCCAATGCCCTGGACGAGCTCATTCTTACCCCACTAGAGGGAGCAACATTCTTGACCTGGTTATTACTAACACGGGCAACCATTGCTCTAGACCAATAATCAATTCCTCCCTGGTTAGATCAGACCACAAACTAATCACCATGGAAATCCACACCTCACCCACACCCCCTGCAAAGGTAACCACCATGAAAAACTTCTCCAAAGCTGACTTTGGGCTCCTAAAAACAGAGGTGGCTAACTTCATGGCACCCATATCAATGGAAAACAGATGCATGACTGCCGAATCATACACCAATGCATTGTACGAACATGTGCATAAATGCATGGAACTAGTCATACCAACAGAACCAAGATGCTCTCCTCCAAAAAAAGGAAGCCAATCTGGTGGTCCTCTGCCATTAATAAACTCTACAACAGAAGGATGAAACTGTTGCAGAAAAAGGTGAAGTCCCAAGAATGGAAAAACTCCCTTATTAGCCTCAACAAAAACTTGAGATCCCTCATCAAAACCTCTAAAGCCAACTATGAAGGCAGAATTGTGGCAGACACTAAAAACAACTATAAAGCCTTCTATAGGTTATCAAAAATATCCATGGCAATACCCAGGTTTGCTCTGAGTTACTGCACAATGATACCTCCTATACTTGGCAAACAGATATTGCCAACATACTGGCCAACAGATTCAGTGCCAGCTTTACTCCTCTAATCCTCCTTAAAGGACCAATTACAATCTCGGAGGAATGCCAGGCACAGGTTAAAGCTGCATTGTTCAAGGCCAAGAATACAGCTTCCATGGGACCCAACATTATCTCTGGATGCATTCTACATGAACTACAAAGTGAAATGGCACCATATCTGCATGCACTGTTCAATCACAGCCTCACCTCAGGCTTTGTCCCTACCGAATGGTGCACTGCTACAGTCATCCCTCTCCATAATGGAGGAGCGACTACAGATCCTGGGAATTATCGCCCCATTAGCCTGATGAGTCTGATATGCAAGGCTATGGAGCGCATCATCATGGACCTAATTAACATGGATATAGGAAATCTCTAGACTTTAAATCCCATGCAATTTAGTTTTGTGAAAGGTAGATCATGCCTGCTCAACCTGGTTGACTTCAAGTCAGTCACCAGAGCTGTGGATGAGGGGAAGGCAGTTCATACAGCCTACCTCGATCTGGCCATGGCCTTCAATACCATTCCCCAACTCAAGAATTATTGAGAAACTCACCAAACTAGGCATCAACACCTAAATCACTAGGTGGGTTGCAAACTGGGTCACGGATAGAACCCCCAGTGTGAAAGCAGCAGACTCCAAGTCAGACTGCTGACCAGTCACAAATGGAGTCCCACAGGAATCAGTCTTGGGTCCTCGTTTGGTGTCTACTTCTCAGAAGTCTAGGCCAACACAAAGGGACTCTGGCTGACCAGGTTCACAGACAAATGCAAGCTGGGAGCCATTATTAACTCCCCAAGTGATGTAGACATCCTACAGAAAGGTCTCACTGAGACGAATAACTGGTGTTGAAAAGTACAGTTGTGTACACTTACCATAAATGAAGATGTTCAAGTGTATTCACTGTTGCAGTCATTACATTTGGGGAATCTGCTGGCAGGTTGCCCTCAGTTGGCCTGAATATCATAGTCTTGGGTCCTGCGTGTCGGTTGCTGTCTCCTCTTCCATGACATCAGGTTGTCAGGGGTATAAAACATGCAGCCGATGCCATTTTCTTCAGTTTTTCTTGCCCCATATGTCAGGTGCCCCCCAAATGGGGAGCAAAAATATATACATATATATATACATATATATATATATATATATATATATATATATATATATAAAAAACAATATATAACAATGTAATTGTAACAACATAGACTTTACCTTCACCTAAAAGCAAATACACCACAAAGGCTGTAGAATATAGTGAACGAAAGAGAAGTTCTAGAAAAAAGGGGGTGGCGGGTGGGTAACCTGGACTGCAACAGTGAATACACTCAAACATCTATATTTATGGTAAGTGTACACAACTGTACTATGTTCTTCGTGTTTCACTGTTGCAGTCATTACATTTGGGTAGAATCCCAAAGCTATGGATGGGAGGCTGGAACTAAATAGCCTTAGGAGCGGCTATAAGGCCCTGCAGAACTGCAGTGGCAAAGCCTGCCCTGGACTTAGAGAAGATAGGCAAATGATAATACTTTGTAAAAGTATGAACAGAGCTCCAAGTAGCAGTTTCTAGAATATCTTTGGTTGGTACCCCTCTGAGAAAAGCTGCTGAGGTAGATGCAGCCCTGGTAGAATGTGACCCGATACCCTTGGGCACTGGTTTACCATGATGCAAATAACAGAAACAAATGCAGTGACTTATCCATTTTGGAATAGTCTGCTTTGAAATAGCCTTTCCCTCTGATCCTGCAGCAAATACCACCAGTAGCTGCTCAGATTTTCTTAGAGATATGGTCCTGTTTAAGTAGAATCTTAGTTGTCTGTGTACGTCCAAGGAATCCAGAATCCACTCCCCCTTGTTCTGCGGATTTGTATAGAAAGTTGGCAGGTGAATAGTTTGGTTAAGAGCTACACTGGATACCACCTTAGGCATAAAGGAAGGGTTAGGTCCTGAGGGACACACACTGTCTGGGTAAAATATAATAAAAGGCTCCACAGCCATGAGGGCCTGTAGTTCTGAAACCCTTCTTGCTGAAGTGATTGCCAGAAGGAAAGCTGTTTTCCAAGATAAAAACTTTATATCTGCAGTAGTTGCTGGTTCAAATGGTGGCAAGGTGAGCTTTTCCAACACTAAATTGAGGTCCCATGCAGGAATTGGTGATCTTTTGGAAGGCCTTAAATTTTTGGCCCCTCTAAGATACTGTTTTAGCAGAGGATGAGAAAAGATGGGAGGCCTTGTGTTGTAATGAGCCGAGATGGCAGAGGCATGGATTTTTATTGATGAAAAAGATAGGCCCTTGTCAACCATCTCAGTTTTGTAAAATCTGAGGAATATTTGGCTTTACTGTGTCACTCCCTTGTGCTTGGTTCAAAGCACAGAATCTCTTCCATTTATCAGCATACCATTTTCTAGTACTAGGCCTTCTGGCTTTCAAAATGACATCCATCACAGATTTACTGAGAGGTGTTGTTTGAATAATTACATGATCAGCCATGCTGCCAGGTTCAGAGTTTGGAGCTGATTGTGCAGAATTTGATTGTTCTGCTGAGACAGTAGATGAGGTATTTAAGGCAAGTACCAAGGAGGGAGTTGAGACATATTCCTTAGAATTGGATACCAGTGCTGGTGAGGCCAGTCTGGGGCAATTAGGATCATTTTTGTTTTTTCCTGTCTGACCTTTAGTAAGACCTTGGGAAGAACAGGCAGAGGAGGAAAGGCGTAGACTGAAAGGTTTTTCCAACTGAAGGACAGAGCATCCACTTTCCATGCTTGTCTGTGATAAGTCCTTGTGCAGAATTTGTCCCATTGATAATTCTGGGGGCAGGCAAATAGATCTATATCCGGGGCTCCCCCATTTCTCATTTATCATGTTGAAGACTTGTGGATCCAGTTTCCACTCGTGAGGGTGCATAAGATTTCTGCTTAGGTGGTCTGCCAAAGTATTTTGTTTTCCTGGCAGGAATTGAGCTTGAAGATGTACTTGGTAAGTCAGGGCTGTGTCCCACAATGCCATGACTAGTCTGCAAAGGGTGTACCCCCCCTGCTTGTCTATGTACCACATAACCGTGGTGTTGCCAGTCTTTATCAGTAGTTGTCCTGGATGAAGTAAGTTCTTGAAGGCTGTCAGGGCATTCTGAACAGCTAACATCTCTTTCTGGTTGATATGCAGATGCATTTGTTTTGGGCTCCATATGCCCTGAATGCATCTCCCCGCCAGACGGCCCCCCCCAAGCATAGTCTGATGCATCTGTAGTTAGGGTTTGGTTGGCAGGTGGTAGAGTGAAAGACTGTCCCATGTTCTGGTGACATGTCTCTGCCCACCAAAGAAACTCCTGTTGTAGGCAGGGAATGAGAGGAATCATTCTTTCCAGACTGTGACAATGTTGACTCCATACACTTTTCAGATACCACTGTAGTTTCCTCATATGCAGTCTTGCATATAGAATTAGTAGAATGCAGGATGCCATGAACCCCAAAGCCTCCAGAATTTGTCTTGCAGATAACTGGGTTTTTGCTGCCATCTGTTTGAAGTAAATAGTCAGTTGCCTTTGTTTGTCTGGTGTAAGGTAGGCCATCTGGGCAGTTGTATTCAAGCTTGCACCCAGGAATGTAATCTTTTGAGAAGGTACCAGTTGTGATTTCTTTTCATTTATTGTGTACCCTAGGCATGTTAGAAGCCTTTTTACAAACGCCAGATGTTGACATAGAATGCCCTTGTTTTCTGCTTGAATGAGACAGTCATCCAAGTATGGATATATTTGTATGTTTCTTTGTCTGCAAAATGCAATTACTGGTGCCAAGCACTTTGTAAAGACCCTTGGCGCAGTAGATAAGCCAAAGGGCAGCGCAGAGAATTGGTAATGCATAAAATCAGCCTTGAAGCGGAGGTATCTTCTGCATTATTCCCTTAATGGGGTATGCAGGTATGTCTCTTAAGTCTAGAGTCACTAGCCAAGCGTTCTTGCCCAGCATGGGCAGAAGCTGTTGCAAGTCAGCATTTTGAATTTTGGGATGTTCAAGTATGTGTTCAAAATTGATAAATCCAGTATTGGGCGCCAGGCATAGTCTTTTCTGTGTAACAAGAACAGTAGAGTAAAACCCTTGTCCTTTTTCTAGTTCTGGTACTGGCAAAATAGCCCCCATATCCATGAGGGACATAACTTGTTTCTGTGCCCCTGCCCACTGATTTTGTGGCAGATCTGGCCAACTGTTTGGAATTGGCAATGTATAGAAATGAACACTGTATCCCTGGGATACTATGTTTAATACCCACTTGTCCTGGGTTACTAACTGCCAATTCTGAGCATGAAGTGCTAGTTTTCCCCGTAAGGGGGCTGCCAAAAGAGAAGTGTTTGGTGATGGCACAGGGAAGTCATTGAGACTGTTTACTGCAGGGTTGTGCTTGGTTTCCTCCAGATTTGGAGGTAGAGGCACCCCATTGCTTTGACCTGCAAGAACCATGTGATCGATATGTGGAGCCTTTTGAGCACCTGGATTTGCCCCGTGAGGCTCTGTCGGACACAGGAAAGGACCAGTTTTTGTAGGCCAAGGTCTACTGAATCTTGGTGGCTGCACTTGTAAGAAGTCTTTTACAGTTTGCATAGACTTAGCTTTGGTCTTCCATTTTCTTTAAAACCTCTTCTGCCCTATTACCAAACAGAGTATCATGCTCTAACGGTGCATCCAACAATTTAGCTTTAACATGATCAGGCAGATTTTGCTCCTTGAGCCAGGCATGCCTTCTAATCACAGATCCAGTAACTGCGGCCCTGCAGGAGGCCTCCAAGGAATCAAAACCACATTGCAAAGTATGCTTTCCAACCTGTACTGCTGCATGCAACAGTTCCTGTAATTCCTTATTTTCTGCACATTCAGAAATCAACATCATTTTCTGTTTCAATAATCCCATAACATGCTGTTGATATTTAAGCATATGAAACTGGCAGTTTAAGGCCCTAATTGCCAAGGTTTCAGACGTATAAACTTTCTTTCTCCATCTATCCAGCGCCCTGGAATCTCTATCAGAAGGGGTAGGATTCTTAGCTGTTGAGGCCTTTACACCTTTGGGACCCTGGGAACTGCTGCTGTACAAATACTGTAAAATGTTTATTAAAACACAAAACAAACCAAAAAGTATCAAAGTGAGCGCTTTCGGGCTAGGCCCTTCTTCAGACAAAGTGCTTCTCACAAATATCACATTTTAAAATAAGCATACACCAATCACTCTTCAGTAAAAACCCCACCCTGTTTTAATTGTTAGCTGAAACTAACAAGACATCATTAAAAACACATTGCCACTACTCTTACTTAATAAAAAGTACGCCTACTTTTAAGTGTTGGCTTCAGAGGTACCATATCATTCAGCCCAGGTTGAATATGGGCTGTTAAATCTAAAATCCACTTTGATTCTATGGTTTCTGTCTTTAACCTAATATCACCCCCTCTCTTATTAATGAATACATTGGCTATCACCCTAAATTTAAATCTATGTGTAGGATTATCCTTTACATGATTATATAGCGCATTGTGCTCATCACAGTTCCTAATTGACGAAATGTGCTGTAGTATCCTGACCTTAAGCATATTGTTGGTTTTACCAACATAATATCCTGAGCATGACGTGCAATCAGCCAAATACACCACATTAATGGTCCTACAGGTAGCTCTCCCTTTAAAATGAAAACTCTTCCCTGTGGAAGGATGTACAAACACTGTCTCCCTATTAATATGATCACAAGCCTTACAGCCCCCACATGGGACAGTACCCAGCGACCTTGGTAGGCACGTGACCTCATTGTTTCCCCTATCGTGACAGAGTATGTCCTTCAAGTTCTTATTTCTCTTATAACTAAATTGTGGAAATTCCCCTACTATATCACTCAAGTTTCTGTCACTAGTGATAATGTTCCAATTCCTCTTGATGATGTCACACACCCTTTGACATTACTGCCATATGTTAGTGTTATCCTAGGTATAGTTTCCTTCTTCCCACCTTTAATACGGTGGCCATTGTGATTACTATAATTACTTCCTAGGTTCGTCGTAACATCAAGCCATGGTCTATATTTACCTTGCCTGTTCGCAGTACCTCTTGCTACTGCTGTTTCCACTAGCTCACATCTATATCCTCTTTCTTGGAAACATTCTTTTAAGTCATCTATTTCTCTCTCAAAATGTTCATCCTGTCGACTAATCCTAGAGATCCTGCCAACCTGCCCCTCCACTATGTTGGAAAAGGTGTATCTAGGGTGCATGCTGTCAAATGAGAGCAAAGAATTCTTCCAACTCTGTTTTCGATATAATCTCGAACTAAAGCCTACAGGTGTAAGTTCTACTGTGACATCCAAGAAGTCCAGAGCCTCACATGAGCTCTTGATATCAAATTTCAAGAAGGATGTGGTAGAGTGTAGATATTCCATAAAAGTATTTAGCCTTTGTTCACCCCCCTTCCAGGCAATAAAGATATCGTCTACAAAACGAAGATAAACCCCTATATGTGGACTCCAATCTCTGTGGTTTAAAATATGTTTCTTTTCCAGAAGGAGAGAACTAAGTTGGCGTAGGAATTTGCACAGGGGGTACCCATGGCTACCCCCTGTACTTGCCTAAACACTGATCCATTGCTCAAGAAGACATTTTGGATTTACCTTTGGGACCCTGTGAGATAGTTTTGGGGTCAACAGCAGGGTTTTTGAATAAAAATTTGTGGGAGTCAGGAACCCTGTAATATCTGTCTGGCTTGCTAGGAGACGGAGGTAGGGAATCTGGAGCCATGCTTGATTCCGAAAACACATCATCAACAATGTCTAATACAGGAGGTATGGCCAAAGGCCTATGCTGCAGAAGAAGGAAATCCCTAAGCCTCTTTTTTGATTCTGAGAAATCTTGACTCTCCCAATGAAAATGTTCCCTCCAAGTATGCAAGGTTTCCCCAAAAGAATAATCCTCAGGAGGAGATGCAGATGGGATGGATTCCTTTGCATCTGAATCCTCATAGGGTGGTACAGAAAATTCCTGATCAGAAGAGGAATCAGAAGAAATAGAAACCTGATCTGAAGATTGATAATCAGTGTCTTGCCTAGGCCTCTTTTCGGGGGGGGGGTTGGGAACCCCTGATCAAGGTAATTAAGTCTTCAGCCATTTTGATTATCTGTTTTTTGGGCATAGAGGCCTGAGCACGTGGCTCATGCGTCATTTTTTTTTAGCCTTAGAAGTTGCTTTTGTCTTTGTTTTTGAAGCTGGCATCGGTTTTATACAGAAATGCTGAGGCCTGAAAACACAATCAGAAGCCAGTGCCTGCTCAGCGGCTCCAGACCCATCCGAGGGAGAGACATCCGCGGGTACAATACTTTGAGAATCTCACGGCATACCGGACTCCACATGGGTCTTGGTAGAGGCCTGCGACTCGAAAGTAGTGGGTATCAGGTGCTGCGAAAACGCCTCACTGAGTACCGGCAACTGGCTTAGAAGAAGCTTCGTCGGTTTTGGACCTCAACGGTCTGTCTCTGTCTTTTTCTTTTTCTTTGAGTTTTTTGTGAACTCTGGTAGACAGATTGCTGTCCAATGACATTTCAGGATAATTAAATACGTTTCCAAAATATTTTGAAGGAAAGATATACCGACGCTTAATAGTGCATTGGTTAAATCTAGCACAAAACTGACAGCAAGGCACATGATGATCTGGACCTAGGCAAGGAATACAGTACAAATGGAAATCCTTATGAGGTATTTGCTTCCCACAAGTAATGCAATTATTAGCTTTTACTGACATCGGTATGGAGCAAGAAAAAGTTTCCCCAATGGGGTACTTAGCTTTAATTGAAGACTTTGGTTCTGAAACTCAAATGCAAAAATTTCAGGAGTCAGACGACCAGCACTTGCGAATTGCTTCTGCTTCGGGCACCGCGCGGCAAGAAAGACTAAAGAAAATGGCGTCGGCTGCATGTTTTATACCCCTGACGACCTGACGTCATGGAAGAGGAGACAGCAACCAACGCAGGACCCAAGACTTTGATATTCAAGCTGAATGAGGGCAACCTGCCAGCAGATTACCCAAATGTAATGACTGCAACAGTAAAACACGAAGAACAACCATGGCCATAAGCTTAATGCAAAAAAATGTGTCGTCATCCACTTTGGGAAAAACTCAGTTCCCACTAATTACCCCAATGATGGGAGTCCACTGAACACTGAAGGCATTACAAGAGATCTGTGGACAGAGGTTGACAGCAACCTCTCCTTTGACCAGCACATTGACATTGTGGTCAGAAAGTCCTTCTATGTGGCACATCTCATTACCAAGGGTTTTGCAACCTCATTTTCCCTCATTAGGCCAATCATAGAGTATAATGCCCCATTTGGCATGTACCTTACTAGACACATGCAACAGCTAGAAAGGTCACAAAAGTACCTCACGAAGAGGATCCTAGGCCTTAAACACGTCGTACACGAACAGACTCAAAAAAACTCCAGCTATTCTCTGTCTCATATCGTCTACTAACAGGCTCTGCTTGACTTACAAAGCCATGTCTGACCCAGCTCTGTTAGAAATGCTACATCTAAAGAAATCCCAATTCCTCCGAACCACATACTCCAGAGATCTCAACTTCATTACCACAATCAACAGAACATGCTGGAGGGACACGTTCATAACCCAGAGACTGCCCATGTTCTGGAATAGGCTTCCATACATGTCAAGCAGAGCACCTCACTAGCCCTCTTCAAGAGGAATCTTGATGAGTGGATGGGAAATGGAAAGTACACCCTGGGATCACTCCAGTGGCTCTACTTGATAGAGGCACTGGGAACTAACGTCGGGCGGCATGATGCCAGGGTACTTCTATGGGCTAGGCTTGTAAAGGCTCCAGGGCCATTAGCCTAGTATACACCTATGAACCCTACAGTCTGGAACAGATGGGCTGACGTAGGCCTTGGTTCCTGGACCGACATTGGACTGTCTTGAATAGCTAAACTAGGAGACGAACGTACAAAAATACTGGGCTGTGGTTCCCCCTTGCCATCCTGAATGGATGTCTGCAAGGCCTCTGCAGATGTACTAATGGAACTCTCCTTAATGACTTCAAAACCAGTACCCACTGCAGGAAGAGAACCAGGCACTGAATGGACCTCCGGGCTTTCACTGGCCTCAACAGGGACATCTGGGTTCAGAGACACAGACAAAGATAAATGCCTAATCTTTTTTACCTTTTTCTTTGGAGGCTCACTGGACAGACCCCGCTGTACCCTCCACTGCAAGTGCTAGTTGTTTGAGTCTCTGATTCTCGAGATAGAAGTTAATGGCAGAAAGACGACTGTGTAGAGACTTGGGGACAAATACTTGAGAGATCGAGTAAGCCTTATAGCTGTGAGCAGACCACAGACAGAAAGATACTGATTATGGTTATCTTTGTGTAGAATCTGTTTTTCGCAATGGCACTTGACTTTCTTGGATGACATTAACCTCGAAAAAACATGCAGTAGCATGAAAACAGAAAAATTCCCCAACATTGCACTTACCTGAAAAAGCAACCACTCGGTGATCAGATAAATGGTAGAAGATGGCGTTTTGATGGTCAGCAGAGAAGGTCTGAAGACAGTACTTGCAAACATCACTCCTATGGACTATGCTGGCCGCTATTCTATGTGCAATGTCGCATCTACCCTGCAATAATAAAAATCTCTGATATACAGGCTGGATGCTTGGGTCATCTAGGCAGGAATCCCTCGTTATGAATACTGCAACATGGGAACAGAAGGACATACTCCTATGATCTTATGAATTACTTCTTTCTCCCCTGCCACACCTCCAACATTTGCAGTCTACCTGAGGAAAAATTCTTAGGAGTCTACTTGGGGTATAAAAATATCTGTGTAAACATTTCCAAACAAAAATCCTACATCTTCTAGATTTTGTTGCATACTTGGGAGACATACATATACCCTCCCATTGTTTCTTTGTGAATTGTTCAGCCAATCTCTCTTCTCAGCCTCCTCTGATTGATTCTTATAGTTATCATGCAATATTTTATATGCTATACTAATTATTTCCTTTTTTAATTTCTGCTTCTGTTCTAGACTCTACTAAAAAGTCTACCAGTGCTGGTCTTTCATTTAGGATCCCCTATTTCTTTTCACCTTGCCTATACTCTGATATCAATGATTGACAAACGAGGCAATCTCTAACCTGCAGTCCAAGTAAATTCTTGGTGTCTTCCCATTCTATCATCTTTGTTTAACAGTATTTTAAGAGAAGTACCACCAACATCCTAGAAAAAAGCAGTGGTAGCTATAATACCTAAAGAAAGTAGAGATCCATCTGATCCAGCTTCATGCAGGCCCATTTCAACACTAACCCATGATTATAAAGTGGTCATGTCTATAATGGCTAAAAGAATGACAAAAGTAATGCCAAGATTGACAGATATGGATCAGTGTGGATTTGTGGAGGGGAAACAAACATTTGACAACATTAAAAGAACATTGATGATTCAGAAGGAAGCATAATGTAAGAAATTACCATTGTTGTTGCTGGGTCTTGATGCAGAGAAAGCATTTGACAGAGTAAGCAGGGACTTTATGAGCAGGGCAGTAGAAGCATTTGCTTTTCCTGAAAAAAAATATAAGTTTGATTAGGAGGCTATATGAGGGATTGGAAGTGAAAATTAAAGTGGGTGGGGTCCTCTCTGATAATTTCTGCTTGAGCAGAGGAAGCAGGCAGGTGTGTCCTCTTTCCCCATTGTCATTTGTGTTATATTTAGAACCAGTGGCAAAGAAAATAAGGGACTCAGAAATTCAGGGATATAATTGGTATGATAGTCAAGATAAGCTGCCTCTGTTTACAGATATTATTTTACACCTAACAAAACCACACAGAGACATTACAATGTTGTGGAACATTATGAGATGGTTTCAAATATTTTCGGGGTAGAAAATTAATGAATCAAAAACAAAGGCAATAGCTGTAAATTATTTACCCACATATGAATTGGTTCAGCAATATACATATTTATGGGGACATGATAAAATGAAGTATTTAGGAGTATGGATTAAAAATGATTCTGGTGTGACAGCTAGGGATATGTGGGAAAACACTAATCAAAAGATAATAAAAAAACTGAAAAAATGAAAACTTTGTTACATGGATATGGATATTAAGATGCAAGCAGTAAAAATGTTTTTAGTCCCATTAGTCTTATACACAAGTCACGCCTATTTTATCAACCAGAGGAGAAGTTTTGAATAGCAATTAATAAAGAGCTGAAGGACGTTATCAGGGAGGGGAAGACGGCAAGAGTCAAGTGGGATAAGCAGATTCTTCCAATAGAACATGGCGAAGTGGGGTTACCCAATTTGAAGGGGTATTTCAGAGCTACACAGTTAAGGCTCCTATACATAGCACAAGCAGAAAACTATACTTCAAAGTGGAAAGGGATGATGATGAAACAGGAGAAGCTCAAGAAACAAGGACAAACTGGGATTCCGGATGCATTCCTTTAAGGAGAATAACAATAATCATACAGATCATAATATCTATAAAGTAGCAAAAAGTATTTTAAGAACTAAGCCAACACAGGAATGAATAAAGGAGATTCTGCCAATAGGGATGACTGCAATTAGGGATACAGATAATAGGCAACAGGGGGCTGGAATTTATTGGAGAAAACTGGCAAATGAACAAAGGTACTGGGAGCAAATAACTAGAGAGGGAAAGATGTTAGAATGGGAAGATGCCAAGAATTTACTTGGACTGCAGGTTAGAGACTTCCCTATCAGTGATTGGTATCAGAGTACAGGCAAAGAGAAAGAAATGAGGTCCTAAACAAAAGATTGGCACTGGTAAAGTTTTTTAGCAGAATGTAGAACAGAAGCTGCCATTAAAAATGAATAATAAGTACAGCATATACAATACTGCATGATAACTGCAAGAATCAGAGGAGGTAAGAAAGGATTGTGAAGAGAGAATGGATAAGCAATTCACCAAGAAACAATGGGAAGATATATGTGTCTCCGAAATATGCAACAGAATCTAAAAGATTTAGGATTTTTGCATGGAAATGTTTACAGAGATATTTCTATACCCCCAAGTAGACTCTAGAGACCGTTTCCTCAGGTAGACAGCAAATGTTGGAGGTGTGACGGGGGAAGAAAGAGGTAATTGGGAACATATTTTCTAGGAGTGTGGCGAGTTTGCAAACTTTCCAGATTCCCTGCAGGATGTACTGTCAGATATGCCGAGTGAGTAGACTGGTGTGACGAAGGAGATGATTTTTCAGCGCTATGACACAGAATCAGAACTGCCTAGACATGGTAAGGCCTTTCTGTTTATAAATATGGTGGCTGCCAAAAAAGCAATTACTAGAAAATGGAAATCAAAATCTAAACCAACTATATTTAGAAGTAGTGAATATAGTAACAGAGAGAAACCAAATGGAATTGAAATCTTTAGAAAAAGGTAGGAGCAAACAACATAGGAAAAAAATGGGAATTATGGGAACAATACATACAGGGGAGGAATGAGGATTAAAAGAAGCAGGACTTAAATGGGTTATGTAATGTTTGATTGAAAATGATTGGGTAGATTATAAGTGGTGTATAATGTTTGCAAATGGGAGTGTGTCAGTATGGTTTGTGATGTAAAATGCTTGCAACGAGGATTGTGTCGGTGTGGTTTGTTTTCATTTATAAAAATGTAAGATTGCTTATGTTGTAAGTGATGGTTTAACAAATATGTTTCTTGTTTAAAAAAGGGGACATGATAACTTGTGTAATGCTGCTTAAGTTATATGATATATAACAATATATGTGAAACATAATGTTTGTTAATTTTAACTTGTTAATACAGTTTCATTACTTTTATATAAATGTAAATGTGCCTATGTCACAAGTGAAAATTTAATAAAGGTGTGCAAAAAAAAGAAAAGAAAATGAGCAGCAAGTGTTGTTTTCTTCCTTTGAAGTATTTCACTTTCAGAAGATCTGAACAATGAGCAGTTTCTGAATTCAACAATGTAAGAGAAAACTGAAAGAGCAGCACTGATTGTCCACCAGAAAACTCACCTGAGGAATTGAACTGCTGACAGTTTAATATTTGTGCCTATGGCCTGCAGTCTCTCTCTGCTTAAGTAACAAGCACAGTGGACTTACTGAACCCTGAAAGCAAATTTTATTCCAATTCCTAAAGGGCCAAGAGGACTATGCAAAGTTCTATGTGGATTACATGAAACCCAAAGGTTTGGGGAATACACTTTCCTTGAACTATGGAGAAAATGAGGTGTGTGTTATGTAGTAACTTGCTAGAACAGTAGATGCACAAATAGATTACTGCTGCAGTACTTTTAACTACTTGGGATGTATCTGTAGATATCCCCAAAACCTGGTCCAATTTCTAGAGCTCAGAACTCTTCTCCCTAGCTAAAGTGGATGTCTTCCATTCGGTACATCATAATGCGCCCAGTAAAAAGGTGGCATCCACCTGCGCTACACCTTAGAGCTTACTTGCCTAAACAGGATGGAAAGACCTATCATGGATTAGTAAACCCACTGGTGGATATATAGGAGACGAAGGGGAAAAGTAAAGTCAACATACCCTACCTTTGAAAAAGAGAGTGAATTAACAGGCAACCACAGAAAGATACCCAGATCTGAGCAAACCAAAGGCCATAGACAAGGAGGAAGAAGAAAGGTGTGAGGAAGGATGCCCCACTATATGCCAAGATACCTATAAACCAAGAGAGAACAGTAAACCAGAGGGAATGGTAGAAGCATGTAGTACTGCAACAGTGAGCTAGTAGAACACCTACTATGAGAAGTTCCTATACCTCAAAGTGTGTGTGTCTGTATATACATACACACACACATGCATATACATATATATATATATATATATATATATATACACACACACACACACACACACACACACACACACACATAACTATATACATCATAACAGCATATGTTCAAGTAGATCATTGTTGCAGTAACATAAAGCTAGATGGGACATCATGCCAGTGACCCTATGCCCAAGCCTGCATATAAAAGCTTTTTGTCTCTTTCTGGGTGCCCTGTATATATCAGGGAGCACAGCAGTGCACCAGTATAAAAAGCTGACAAACAGATGTGAACATTCAGAGCTTTCTTGCCTCAAAATTAAGACAGGCTCAAGCTAACAGGTGAATGTATGTGACTGCCAAAGCCTAAACAACAAGGGAGAAGGCCCGGGGGCCAGAATCTAGGATCTGCTGAAGAATACCCTTTAATGGCCCCAGAAAACTAGTCAATTTTTTAATACCTTGCAAAGGTTTGTACAGGTCACTAAGGAGACGTTCCTAAAATAGATCTAGAGTCCACTCCTTTCTAAAATGCTCTGTGTATTTCACCTTTTTTTTTCTTCTCATTCTAATACTTGTATTATTCACAATAAACATAAAATTGATGGTTAATTAATTGAACTTGAAGCCATCAATGACGCCATTGTGAAAGATCTGTTGTTTGGACATTATTACACTAATTACACAAACATATTAAACGAAGTGGATCGTAGTTGTGATGCAATATATAAAAAGAAATTACACAAAATTCAGAGGGATATAAAAGTATACGAAACGGGTAAAGTATATCCGCAATCTAAGGCTGGTCTCGGTAGGTATAGTAACCGGGAAGGGGCATCCAATCAGGAGACAGAAGCTGAGATGACGAAAACACCGGATATGCGTACAGGGGATAAAGATTTAAACGTTGACGCTTCCAGCCCTTTAGCAGATGGTTTAAGAAGTTTGGAAATAATCCGAAACAAGGATGGTTATTACAAGGAGAGGGAATTCGTTCAGATGGGAGCTCGACCCAAGAAGAGAGATTATACCAGCAATTTCCAGAACGAGCAGTGGAGGCCCAGAAGATGAATTATTCACTTTCCTTGGGGGAAGGTGAAGTGGATAGTGTAACGGGTAAGCCATTTTACCATAAACAACCTGATATTAAACAAGTGAATGAGATGGCTAGCCCCTTTGATGTGAATTTTGAATTGAAATATGTTGACTTTGTTGAGTTGAATGATTCTTTTTACAATACTATTAACAATAAGGCGGAAATAGCAACGGACAGTAACTATCGTTCCACTATTAACAAACTTGTGACTAAGTCTGGGACAATAAATGCTGTCAAGGACAATTTATTAGACAACGGTCTTTCCTCTACACAAATAGACTCTGACCTATTTAATTTGAGTATGCATTCAGTAATAAATGAAAGTGGGGATGATTTGGTTTGTATCTCTAGTTCAGATTTTAATATGGTAGATCAAAAGGATGTGTGTATCAATGATTCTAATGTTTTCAATGTTAATCAAGATTTTTTATCAAATACAACAGAAAAATTAAATTAAGTGAATGTAACTAGACAGTTATGCGATTTTGAGGAAATTCAGGATGCTAACATTATAGGGGCCACAGGTATTATTCATCAAAATTTTGAACACTTTGATGGTCCCATTATGTTTAATAATGTGCGTGTGGACATTAATTCACCTGAATTAGAAATGGATATGGTACATCAGACACAGGAAGGTATTTTATGTAATCCCACTATTATTGAAAATAGTGTACATGATTTTAAATTATATAATTATTCTTATTTTCCTTTTAATACAGTTTATGCCAATCTTTTTTCTAAGGGTTTTACCTTTATTCCCTGTAGAACAGGGTCTTTGGCAGATACACTTATAGAACTGAAATTATTTATACGTAAAATGAACTTGAGAATTAATTTTGAAGGGGCTAATAATATTCAATTTACGGATAAACATGATTTGTTATGTAAACCAAGTATATTTAATCCTCCTTTAAACCCCATGATATCCACTTATGAAAAAATGTGTGAGTTGGATATCAGGGAAAATTATAGACAACATGTGAGGCAAACATACGCAAATATGACTGATGAAGAGCAAGCCCTTCTTGATACTATAGGCAAAATTGACAACATATGTATTATGAAGCCCGATAAGGGCAATGGGGTTGTGATTGTAGATAACAATGATTATATTAGTATCATGATGTCTATGTTGTTAGAGGATAATTATGAGGAGACTAGTATAAATGAAATCAATATTACACACAAAAAAGTGGACATTTTATTAGAGGATATGTTGATTCAGGGTGAAATAACTGAAAACGAATATGAGTTCATGTGTAATCCATTTTCAGTGGTGAGTGGAATCTTCGGTATCCCTAAAATTCACAAAGGACTAGACAATGTTCAGTTTAGACCTATTGTAGATGGTAAGTGAAGTAAAACTTGTTTTATTAGTCAATATTTAGATCATCATATGAAGATAGGTTTGAAATGCTTCCCTTATATAATTAAAGATTCTTGGGATTTTTTGGAGAAGTTAAAAGTTTTTAACATTGATGGTAATATTACATTTTCAACCATTGATGTGTGTAATTTGTTTACAGCAATTCCGCAGGACACTGGTTTGATATGGTTAGAGGACCAATTGGGAGCAACAGAGTTGTTTGAGCAAGATCAAATCAATGCCATGATTAGGTTAATGGAAGTATTATTGCACAATAATTTTGTGTTCTTTGAGGGGCATTATTTTAGGCAAGGTAAAGGAGTGGCTATGGGAGCCTCATGTGCTCCCACATATGCCAATTACATTATGGCATATTGGGAAGAGCATTTTTTATTCACCAGTGCATATAACAAATATATCAAAATGTATACATGCTTTTTGGATGATATATTTATTATTTGGGAGGGTGATTTGACTATTATGGAAGCCTTTATTGAATATACTAACAATACTGTTTGGTTCTTAAAATTTACCTATGAATATAATACAGATACTATTACATATTTAAATGTCAGATTAACCTTGGATAAGACACATGGTAAATTTAACTCCAGAATTTATATGAAGTCCACTTTTTCAAATTCTTATCTTCACTATAGTAGGTGGCATCCTGGCCACCAAAAGAAGGCTATTGTTAAAGGCCAAATGGTCAGGGCGGCCAGGATGGTCAGTGAAGATAAAGAATTTGTGGATGAATTAAATTATATGGTTTCTATGTTTTTGAATAGAGGATATCCGGAAAATTTATGTATGGATTTGTTCCAAGAAGTACAAAATAAGAGACATAGCGGTTTTTATAAATGTATACTTGACTCTGATAGAGAAATAACAACTTTGATAAGGCCTGTCTCCACTTATGGTACAGGGAATTCCCCTTTGATGTATATTTTGACTTATAATGGAGACTCAGATTATGTTACAAGGGTGATAATAAAAAACTGGGGTATATTGCAATTGGATAAAAATGTTGGATCTAAGTTTATGAATACCCCTAGATTTGTGTTTAAAAAGGATTTATCTTTTAAAAACATTTTTGAAAAATGTTCTTTATATAAAAATGTCACTAATAGGAGGACAACACAAAATTTTAAATGTGGGAGATGTACCATATGTTCTTATATTTTAACTACGGGTAACAAATTGGTGGTCAACAATCAGCAGGTATATATTATGGGTCATTTTAATTGTTATAGTAAGAATGTTGTTTATCTTGCCAAGTGTTTATGTTGCATGGCCTTCTATGTTGGGAAAACGTGTAGACCATTTAGAGAGAGGGTTAGGGAACATCTTTTAGATATGAAACATCTTAAGCCCACTAATGCCATGGCTGGACATATAATGGACCATCACGATCATTCATTCAAATTTTGTGTTTTACAACAAATAAAGTGGGACCAGCAGGGTAGAACTTTGGATGTGCATTTAGACTTAAGTGAATTAAAATGGCAACTAAAATTGAATGCACATAATTTTCCTGGTCTGAATGAATACTGCACTGTAAAGCCTGTGCTTAAACATATTAAAGGCAAGGCATTTTGGTATTATTTATTATTTGAATATTATATGGATTAAAGTATTTGTTAATCATAGTCACACACATTAAGGATACATGGTTTTATGTCGATATTATATAATATATTATACATATATTAATATTTTTTTATACATACATCCTATATATACCTTTTAATTAATTATAATATTCATATATATATTAAAAGTAATAAGTAACATAACATTTTTTATTCATTTGATGTTATTATAGTGTTATATTTTGAATCTTATGGCTGTAATAAAATAATTATATATACATTTTTTGTTAGATTGTTTCAAACAATATTGTAGGATGTATTAAATTTTTTTAAAAAATGTTTTTAATAATTGATTAATTAATTGTTTAATTCAAGTCATATGTTATGTATTCATTGTGATATATATATATATATATATATATATATGAGTGGCTTGGAGTATGTTTATTATTCTGAAGAAGTCCGTATCACTGTGGACGAAACCTAGGTCAATCGAATTTTGTCCTTGTCTGTTTTGGTTGCATTAAACCTTTTTTCATCTTGGACTTTGTTCTTCGTGTGAACATTTTTGGTTCTTAAAGTTACCTTGTCCTTATAAAAAATGAGGAAAGGTTGAGTAGGCATTACGGCCAGCAAATCACTCACCTAGTCGAAGTAAGGGCAATCAGCACAAAGGTTTCCATGTTAAAAATCTCAAATCAGCCTAATGAGCTGGTTCAAAAATTGGAACAGTAAATTCTTCTAGAATATAGTTTAGATCCCAAGGAGAAGTCACACTTTTTTCTGTATCCTATAATGTAAAATCCATTTCAGAAACTGTTCTACCTTAAATAAGGAAGAAAGTGGAGGGAGCCAAGGGTAGAGCTGTAAAAAAAAAAATGGCCAACAAATTTTAATAGAAGAATAAGAAAGGCCTGAGATGAGCAATTCACACAGGCAATGTAGAAAGTACAGTTGTGTACACTTACCATAAATGTAGATGTTCGAGTGTATTCACTGTTGCAGTCATCACATTTGGGTTATCTGCTTGCAGTACCCCTCAGTCGCCCTGATTAACAAAGTCTTGGGTTCTGCTTCGGTTGTTGTCCCTTCTTCCATGACGTCAGGTTGTGAGGGGTATAAAACATGCAGCCGATGCCATTCCATCAGTTTTTCTTGCCCCAGATGTCAGGAGCCCCCCTAATGGGAAGCAATTAAATCTATAAATATACATGGTTATACCTCCAACAAAAAAGCAAATACACCAAAAAACTTTTGAGCATAGTAAAGGAGAGTAGAGGTATAGCCAAAAGAAGTAAGGGGGCTGGAGGGAGGGTAACCAGGACTGCAACAGTGAATACACTCGAACATCTACATTTATGGTAAGTGTACACAATTGTACTATGTCCTTTGTGTTTCACTGTTGCAGTCATCACATTTGGGTAGATTCCCAAAGCTAAGGATGGGAGGAGGAATTCAGATAACATTAGGACCGGCTAAAAGGCCCTGCAAGACTGCAGTGGCAAAGCCAGCTCTGGATTTAGAGAAAATTGGTAGATGGTAATGCTTGGTGAAAGTATGTACAGAACACCAGGTAGCAGCTTCTAGGATGTCCCTGAGAAATGCTGCAGAGGTAGATGCAGCCCTGGTTGAGTGTGGTCTGATGCCCTGTGGGATAGGTTTTCCATGGTGCTTGTAACAGAAATGAATATAATGGCCTATCCATTTGGAAATGGTTTGCTTTGAAATAGCCTTCCCTTCTGCCCCTGAAGCAAATGCCACCAGCAGTTGTTAAGATTTCCTTTGAGGTTTAGTCCTGTCCAAGTAAAATCTAAGTTGTCTGTGCACATCTGAGGAGTGCAGAATCCATTCCCCTTTGTTCTGTGGATTAGAGAAGAAGGTTGGCAAATGAATGGACTGATTACGAGCCACACTGGATACCACCTTGGACATGGAGAGATTGGTCCTGAGGGACATCTTGCCCGCATGAAAGATGATGAAAGGCTCCACTGCCATAAGGGCCTGTAATTCAGATGCTCTTCTTGTGGAAGTGATTTCTAAAAGAAAAGCTGTTTTCCAAGAAAGGAATTTTAAGTCTGCAGTAGCAGCTGGTTCGAAAGGAGGAAGAGTGAGTTTCTCCAATACAAAGCTAAGGTCCCAGGCTGGAGTTGGAGCTCTCCTGGGTGGTTGTAAATTTTTGGTCCCTCTGAGGAACAGCTTGAGCAGTGGATGAGAGAAGAGGGGAGGTTTTGTGTTATAATGAGCTGAAATTGCAGAGGTGTGAATTTTGATGGAGGAGAAAGATAGGCCTTTGTGAAGCATCTCGGTTAAGTATTGTAAAATCTGAGATAAAGTGGGCATTGCTGTGCTCATCCCTTGAGATTGGTTCCAGGCACAGAATCTTTTCCATTTTTCAGCATAAGATTTTCTAGTACTAGGCCTCCTCGCCTCTAAAATGATATCTATCACTGGTTTAACTGAGGGATGGTAAAGGAGAGATTAGGTAATTAGCAAGGCTGCTAGGTTCAGTGACTGAAGCTGAGGGTGCAGAATCTGTTCTCCTGATGAGACAATAGGGTAGGATTCTGAGGCAGGTGCCATGGGGCTAACAGTGACACAGCGCAAGAGGGGGTACCAGTGCTGGCATGGCCAGTCTGGTGCAATCAAAATCGTCCTTGGTTTGTCTTGTTTGATCTTTAGTAGTACTTTGGAGAGCAGAGGCAGAGGAGGAAAGGCATAAACTGATAGGTTTTTCCAGCTGAAGGACAGAGCATCCACTTTCCAAGCTTGTTTGTGGGGAGTCCTTGTGCAAAATTTGTCCAATTGATAGTTCTGGGGGGAGGCAAACAGGTCTATATCTGGGCTCCCCCATTTGCTTGTTAACATATTGAAAATCCTTGGTTCCACTTTCCACTCGTGTGGGTCCATGAGGTTGGACGGAATAGAAACCTTAGCATCAGAATCCTCATAAGTAGATAAGGTAAATCTTGGTCATCAGAGGAAACAGAAAATTCAGAATCCTGGTCAGAAGTATCATAAGCAAACTCAGTCCTAGGTCTCAGAGGGGAAAGGCTGGCTTTCCCTGATTAAAGTAATAAGGTCTTCAGCCATTCTTATCATTTGTTTTCTTTTTTTTTTTTTTTAGGCATAGAGGCCTGACCATGCAGTCTGGGCATCAGTTTTCTAGGCATGGTTCGAGTTTTAGGCATTGAAGAAGAAGATGGCGGTTTAATACGCAAGTCAATAGGCCTGAATACACCCTCAAAAGCCAGTGCCTGCACAGCGGCTCCGGACCCATCCAAAGTAGAGACACCCGCAGGTTCCACAGTTGAAGCATCTCGCGGCATATCGGACTCTGAATGGGTCTCAGTAGAGGCCTGCGAATCTGAAGTAGCGGGTATCAGGGGCTGCAAAAGCACCTCACTGAGTAAAGTACAGTTTTGTACCTACCATAAATGTAGATGTTCGAAGATCCACATTGCTGCAGTCCTTACATATGGGTAGTCCGCTGTCCTCGGTCGGCCCGAATACCAAAGTATTAGGCTGGCGTCGGTCATGGGCGCTCAGATCTGACATCAGAGCGTCAGGGTATTAAAGCGCATGACCGACGTCATATCCTCAGTCTTTTCTTGCCCCAGATGTCAGAAGGCCCTAAAAAGAAAGGCCACAGCCAAAAATAGAATACTTCCCAAAAAGGCATGTACAAATCACAGCTACCACCCAAACCATACAACCAATCCAAACTATAGAGGGGAAGGAGGGAGGGTAAATTGGACTGCAGCAATGTGGATCTTCCAACATCTACATTTATGGTAGGTACAAAACTGTACTATGTTCTTCATCTCACATTGCTGCAGTCCTTACATATGGGTAGAATCCCAAAGCAGAGGTAAAGGGAGGCTGGCAAAATCATAAAGCATTGGGAGCTGCCAAAATGCCCTGTAAGATTGCAGTGGCAAATCCAGCCCTAAATTTGGAATAAAGAGGAAGGTGATAATGTTTAGAAAAAGTATGCACTGAACTCCAAGTAGCTGCTTCCAAAATATCTTTAGTAGCTACTCCCCTTAAAAAAGCTGTAGAGGTGGCAGTAGCCCTAGTGGAGTGAGGCCTGATTCCAGCCGGAATCTCCTTACCATGATGGGAATAACAAAAAGCAATACAAAAACCAATCCACTTAGAAATAGTTTGTTTTGAAACAGGTTTTCCCTGAGAACCCAAAGCAAAAGAAACAAACAACTGCTGAGACTGCCTGAACCCTTTAGTTCTGCTCAAATAATAACGCAACTGCCTGTGAATATCCAAAGTGTGCAAAATTTTCTCCCCTTTATTTTGGGGATCTGCATAAAAAGTAGGCAAATGAATTGATTGGTTCAAGGCCACATTAGAAACCACTTTAGGCATAAAAGTAGGATTAGTACGCAAAGATACCCTATCCTTATGAAAAATTAGGAAGGGTTCAACTGCCATAAGAGCCTGTAATTCAGAAACCCTTCTAGCAGACGTAATGGCCAACAAAAAAGCAGTCTTCCAAGACAAATACTTTAACTCGGCAGTAGCTGCAGGTTCAAAAGGTGGTAAAGTAAGTTTTTCCAACACAAAATTGAGATCCCAAGCAGGAGTAGGAGCTCTACGTGGGGGTCTTATGTTCTTTGCCCCTCTAAGAAATTGCTTAAACAAAGGATGAGAGAATAATGGAGGGTCACAGTCATAGTGAGCAGAAATGGCTGCAGCATGAACCTTTATAGAGGAGAAAGACAAATCCTTGTCTAATAATTCTGTAAGATATTGAAGAGAAACACTTAAATCAGGCCTGGAAACATAAAAGCCCTTCGCTTTGCTCCAAATAAAAAATCTCCTCCATTTATCAGCATAAACTTTCCTTGTACTAGGCCTTCTGGCCTCCAAAATAACATTCAAAACTTGTTGTGGAAGCTGAGACCCTCCAGGGTCTAGAACAGAATATGCCAGGCTGTTAGATGCAGGGACTGAATCCTGACATTGAGGAAATGATTGCCCTCCTGTGACAAAAGGTGCGGAATCGAAGGCAAAGGCCATGGAGGCTCCCGTACTAAACTTCTCAGCAGTGGATACCAGTGCTGTCGAGGCCAATCTGGAGCTATTAGAATCATGGATGGCCTGTCTTGTCTGACCTTCAAGAGTACCTTGGGGAGGAGAGGCAGAGGTGGAAAGGCATAGACGTGAAGATTGCTCCAACTGAATGATAGAGCATCCACTTTCCAAGCTGTGGGATGAAACATTTTTGTGCAAAACTTTGGCAACTGGAAATTCAGTGGAGAAGCGAACAGATCTATGTCTGGAGTTCCCCATATCACTGTCAATTTTCGAAATACATGAGGATCCAATTTCCACTCGTGGGGATCCACTATCTGTCTGCTCAAAACATCTGCTAAGGAGTTCTGTGCTCCCGGTAGAAACCTTGCCTGAAGATTGAGGTGTAAACTGAGAGCAGTCTCCCACAAAATCATTGCTTGCCTGCAAAGAGGTAGAATGGGTTCCCCCTTGCTTGTTGATGTACCACATGACAGTTGTGTTGTCTGTTTGAATCAACACTTGCCCTGGGTGAAGGAAATCCTTGAAAGCCATCAATGCAAATTGGACTGCTAACATCTCTTTCAAGTTGATATGTAAATGTTGAAGTCTGGCAGGCCACGTGTCTTGAACCCATTTTCCATTGAGGTGTGCTCCCCAAGCCTTGTCCGAGGCATCTGTCGTTAAAATCTGACTCGCCTCTGGTCGGGTCACAGAGAGTCCCTTGTATAGGTGACATTCCTGAGCCCACCACAAAAATTCCTTTTGAATGCAAGGTATTATTTGAATGACAGTGTCCAGATCTTGGCAGTGTTGTGTCCATACATTTTTGAGATACCATTGTAGCTTCCTCATATGCAGTTTGGCATTGGGAAGCACCAGAATACAAGATGCCATGAACCCCAAGGCTTGAAGGACTGTCCTTGCAGTCAGCCTGGACCGTAGAGACAATTGATGGAAGTAAAGAGTAAGGTTCTTTTGCTTGTCCGGGGTCAAAAAAGCCAGCTGGGAAGCTGTATTCAGTCTCACACCCAGAAAGCACATTTCCTGAGAGGGTACTAGACTGGACTTTGTTTCGTTCACAGAATACCCTAGGCACCTTAACACTGCCATCACATACTGTAGATGATGAAGAAGTTCGTACTTGTCTTGAGCAAGAATCAGGCAATCGTCCAAATAAGGATAAATTTGTATTCCTCTCAACCGTAAGAAGGCTATCACTGGAGCCAGAACCTTTGTGAACACCCTGGGCGCAGTAGATAAGCCAAAGGGCAATGCAGAGAACTGATAATGTAAAGTTCCAGCCAGCATGGTACTTCCTGCAACTGGGCCTGATAGGAACATGAAGATAAGCCTCTTTGAGATCCAGAGTTACCATCCAGTGATCTTTGCCCAACAGAGGTAAAAGTTGTTGCAACGTCAACATTTTGAATTTTGGAATGTCCAGGTATGTGTTGAGGATAGATAAATCCAAAATCGGCCTCCACGTGTTTCCTTTCTTTGGTACTAGAAACAGGCGAGAATAAAATCCTAGGCCCACTTCTGACAGAGGGACCTGCTGTATAGCTCCCATTTGAAGAAGTAAAGAAATCTGCTTGTGAGCCTCTACCCTTTGCTGAGGAGGAACGTCTGGCATGCCTTTGAAAGGAGGCAATGTATGGAAATAAAACTTGTAGCCTCGGTCTATAATGTCCAATACCCATTTGTCCTGGGTGACTAAAAGCCAGTTTTGCTTGAAGAGTGCCAACTTTCCTCCCAAAGGAGCTGCCAGGCAAGAAGAATCTGGCAGCTGAAAATGCAGGTCATTGGGCCTGTTTATGAAAGGACTGGCCCCTGCCCTCACCTGTAGATTGTGCAGGTGAACTCCATGTTCTAGGCCTGAAAGTACTCTGAGCTCTGCCCCTACCACGTCTAGATCTACCCCTAGACTGTGAATCAGAAGGATAAGCCCACCCCTTAGTAGGCCAATTCCTGCTAAACTTAGGAGGCTGCACCTGCAAAAAATCTTTAACAGTCTGCATAAACTTAGCCTTGTCTTCCATTTTCTTCAAGAATGACTCCACAGGAGAACCAAACAAAACTTCAGACTGTAAAGGAGCATCCAAAATTCTAGTTTTAACATGCTCTGACAAATTCTGATCCTTAAGCCAGGCGTGCCTGCGAATAACTGAACCAGTGGCAGCCACCCTGAAAGAAGCCTGTAAAGCATCGAAACCACACTGCAAAGAATGCTTACCCACCTGTTCAGAGACATGTACCAAATCCTGTAATTCTTTACACTCTATGCCCTCTGCCAAAGCATCCACTTTAGATTTTAGTTGAGTAAGGAGAAAATTCTGATACTTCAACATATGAAACTGGCAATTCAAAGCCCTCATTGCTAAAGTGGAAGAGGTATACACCTTCTTACCCCATCTATCCAAAGCTCTAGCATCTTTATCTATAGGAACTGGATTCTTTACAACAGAAGCCCTGACACCCTTAGGTCCCTGGCTAATAGTTTCTGGGTCAGCCCTTGGACTCTTATACAGATATTTATGAGCCTCAGGCACCCTGTAATACCTGTCTGGCTTAACTGGCGCAGGAGGCAGAGAGTCTGGATTAAGGGAAGCCTCGGAGAAAACGTCTTGAACAACATCCAAAACAGGAGGTATAGCCAAGGGCCTATGTTGTGGTAAAAACAAAAATTCCCTAAGCCTCTTCCGGGAATCTGAGAAATCCTGACCTTCCCATTTAAAATGCTCCCTCATAGAATGCAGGGTTTCTGAAAAAGAAAAATCCTCTGGAGGAGAAGCAGAAGGAGTGGAATCCTCTGCGTCTGAATCAGAATAAGGAGGAAAATCCTGAATGTCTTCAGCCGAAGACTCTGAGTCATCTGAAGCCTGATCCAAACTTTCCACCTCTGGCTCCACCCTAGGCCTCTTATCAGGAGAGGGCATAGAACCTCTGATTAAAGAAATCAAATCTTCTGCCATTTTAAGCATGTGTTTTTTAGGCACAGAACCTGCAGAACTAGGACTGACACCCGTGGAAGGCAAACCAGGCCTGCCTTTGGAAGGAGCCTTAGAGACCGAAGGAGAAGGCCTAACCACCTTAGGCAAGGAAGGGAGAACAGCAACCTGAGGCGCCCCCTCAGCCTGACCTGACTCCTGAGAGGCCACATCTTGCAAAATTAAAGCCTCTCCCTGAGACTCAACTGAAACCTCGGCCGGATCCACAGATTCCACCGTAGTTTCTAAAGAACCGGTGTCCGGAACGGATGACTCATCCTGCCTGGACTTTAAAGATTTGTCTTTGCGCTTCTTCACGGTAGCGGGCGTCGGAGGATCCGACGGCATATTATAATTACGCCGCTTACCGAAGACAAGCCTAGCGCAATCTAACCTACGTTTAATGGTGCGCTTATTAAACCTAGCACAAAAGCGACACCCGACTACGTCGTGCTCAGGTCCCAAACAAGGAATACAAAGAGAGTGATAATCCCTATGCGGTATCTGTTTCCCACAAGAAATACAATTATTCACTTTTTCTGACATCCGGAATTAACTGAGGCAAGAAAAAACAAAAATATTCCCCAACGGGGTACTTAGCCCAACTTGGATTCGGTCTGAAACTCAGAATAAGAAAATTTCAGAACGCCGAACGGCACTTGCAAACGCTGCTTCTGCATCGGACCATGCGGCAAAAAAGACTGAGGATATGACGTCGGTCATGCGCTTTAATACCCTGACGCTCTGATGTCAGATCTGAGCGCCCATGACCGACGTCAGCCTAATACTTTGGTATTCGGGCCGACCGAGGACAGCGGACTACCCATATGTAAGGACTGCAGCAATGTGAGATGAAGAACATCGGCGAACTGGTGACTGGCTTAGTAGAAGCATCGTCAGCAGCTTTGGACCTAGGCGGCCTGTCTCTGTCTTTATCTTTGCGTTTTTTTGAAATGTCAGTAGTCGGATGGCTTACCGAAGATGTATCACAATAACTGAACTGAGCATCAAAATATTTAGCAGCGAAAATATACAGACAATGGATAGTTTGTGGTTTAAATAAGGCACAAAACTGACAGCGAGGTATGTCATGGTCAGGGCCTAGGCAAGGAATACAGTACGAATGAAAATCTTTATGAGGTATTTGCTTTCCACAAGTAATGCAATTATTTACTTTTACTGACATAGGTTTAGAGTAAGAAAAAGTTTCCCCAAGGGGGTATTTGGCTTTTAGTTGAAGACTTCCGTTCTGAAACTTGAAAACAAAAAAGTCGTCCGACTAGCACTTGCGAACTGCTTCTGCTTCGGGCACCGCACGGCAAGAAAGACTGATGTAATGGTGTCGGCTGCATGTTTTATACTCCTGACAACCTGACTTCACGGAAGAAGGGACAGCAACTGACGCAGGACCCAAGACTTTGTTAATCAGGCTGACTGAGGGCTACTGTAAGCAGATAACCCAAATGTGATGACTGCAACAGTGAAACACAAAGAACATCCATAGGAACATCCAGCTTGTAAGTATCTTAATTCTTCTTCTTTCAGGACCAAGGAGAAAATTTCTTCCATTTAGCTACCTAAGATTTTTTTTTGTAGGTTTTCCAGACCCCTTTAAAACTGCTGCACATTCGCAGGACAAAAAAAGTTACACAGGACAAGGGATCAGAATTCCATCATCCAGGCAGTCAGCTAAAAATTCTGGAAAATGAGGTGGACCATTGAACCCTTGTGCTGTGTGAGCAGATCCATTCTGTGTGGAAGACTGTAGTAACTACCCTTGGCCATTATCATAAGAAGGCAGAACCAATGTTGTCTTTCTGGATCTTTATAAGAGCTCTGCTTTACAGAGGAAATGATGGAAATGTATAAAGGAACCTGCCCATCTATGGTTAAGAAAAGGAATCTGCCTTCCAGGCTTTTACACAAGGAGTCCTGGAGCACAGCTTCTTGAGCTGTCTGTTGTGAATGGAGGCAAACAGATCTATTTGAGGAGTTCTCCACATGTGGATTAGGTCCTCAAAGACCCCAGGGTGCAATCAATTTTATTTTATTAATCAAGGGTCCAGTCCTGAATCTACTCAGACTCTTTACCACAATGTTTTGTTTTGATGGAATATAAGAAGCCTGAAGGGACATATTATGCTTGGCAGCAAATTCCTAGGCTAACATTATTAGTCTGCACAGAGGGTAGGATTCTGGTTTTCCTGGTTTGTTTATATATACCACATCACAGCTGGGTCTGTGAAGCAGTTCTGGAATCGACAAATGATGCAAAGATTTTAAAGCATTTATCAGTGCAATCATTTCTTTTATATTGGTGAGTTTATTCTTGATTTTGTTGGTCTCAAAGGCCCTGAACTCTGATTTCACTAGATACAGCTCCTCAAGCTAAGTTCAAAGTATCCTTGGCTACAGACCGAGAAGCTGGAAGTTACATTGGAAGGCTTGGGTTCAGTAGCATTTGGTTCATTCACCAAGACAGCATCTTCCTGAATAGGGAAGAGCAGGTATCTGGACAGAAAGAGGATGACTTGGATGTCTCCACATCAGACTGCTGACCAGTCACTAGTGGAGTCCCACAGGGTTCGGTCCTGGGTCCTATCCTGTTTGGTATCTACTTCTCTGACGTCCAGGCCAACACAAAGGGACTCTGGCTGAAAACGTTTGCAGACGATTGCAAGTTGGGAGCTATTATTAACTCCCAAAGTGATGTTGACATCCTACAGAAAGACCTCAATGAGACCAATGACTGGTGTCAGAACCATGGCCTTAAGCTCAATGCCAAAAAATGTGTCGTCATCCCCCTTGGGAAAAACCCGGTTCCCTTGAATTACCACAATGATGGTAGTCCACTGAACACAGAAGGCATTAGAAGAGCTCTGGGAACATAGGTTGACAGCAACCTCTCTTTTGACCACCACATTGCCACTGTGGTCAGAAAGTCCTTCCATGTGGCACATCTCATTACTAAGGGTTTTGCATCCAGGAAGAAGGAGGTCATTGTCTCCCTCTACTCTTCCCTCATTAGGCCAGTGGAGTACAATGCCCCATTTGGCATGTACCTCACTAGACACCTGCACCAAATGGAGAGGCCTCAAAAGTACCTCACAAAGAGGATCTTAGGCCTTAAACACTTGTCCTATATGGACAGATTCAAAAAAGTCCAACTATTCTCTGTCTCATATCGCCAACTTAGAGGCGATCTCTGCTTGACTTGCAAAGCCATGTCTGACCCAGCTCTTTTAGAAATGCTACATCTAAAGAAATCCCAATCCCTCTGCACCACATGCTCCAGAGACCTCAACCTCATTACCATAATCAACAGAACATGCTGGAGGGACAGGTTCATAACCCAGAGACTGCCCATGCTATGGAATAGACCTCTCATACATGTCAAGCACAGCACCTCACTGGCCCTCTTCAAGAGAAATCTTGATGAGTGGATGGGAAATAGAAAATTCACCCCGGGGATCATTCCAGTGGCTCTACTCGACAGAGGCACTAGGAACTACGGTTGGGTGGCATGATACCAGGGTAATCCTATGGGCTAGGCTTGTAAAGGCTCCAGGGCCATTAGCCTAGCACACACCTATGAATCTATGCTGGTGCTCAATCTATACAGATCTCAGGAACTGCCAAATTTTCCTCATGTGCAATCTGGACAAAGGAACTATTAGAAGAGAGGTGGCCATGTATTCTACAGTCCCAATGAACCATCTTGCTGAAGTCAAAGGAGAGCAAACTGCAGAAACTGATCACAATAGGCTGTACAAAGACAGGCCATCATTTGAGAAGTCTTAAGTAGACAATCTAGAAAAGTAATTCTATGAGATGGAGTAAGGGAGCAACTTCTCTAGATTTAGATGTAATCCTTTATTTTGGAACAGATTACTGGCAAATAAAGCATTGTGCCAATTTTGAAAATAATCTGCAGAATAATGCAGTCATTAAATAAGAAAGGCTAGGAATGCATTGGAGTCAGAAAAAAATGAAATTAATTAATTAGACACTTTGTAAATACCCTTGCAGCTGTGTAAAGACCAAATGGTACAAAGTCAAACTGAAAATATGAACATGCAACAAACAATCTTGAATACTTTCTTAACTCTGTCAATAGTGATGTGATGGTATGAATCTTTCAGATCCAGAGTCAACATAAAACAAAGGAGGAATCAGAGGAAGCAGAGACTGGGGAGTCAGCATCTTGAATTTTGGAAGCTTGATATGAAGGTTTGAGAGAGAGAGAAAAAGATCAAATAAAAGTCTCCAAGTCCCTTCCTTTTTGAGAACCAAAATGATTTTTGAGTAAATCTCACGTCCCTTGAAAGGATATGGAGCAGGTTCAATAACTCAGTGACATCAAATGAGAGGAAATACAGGTGTTTGGTTTTGAGAATTAAGAGAAATTCCTGATCTTGGAAGAAAGGAGTCTCAGTGCCATTTGTAACTGTTCTGAATTATATCCAGCTACTAAGCATCGGATGTAATCTGAGTCCAGTGGAGAAGACAGAAAAAACTAGCTGCTATATTTAGATGGTGGCCAGTATGGGAAGAGGACAGCTTTTGAAGACGACAGCCAGTCATTATTTTGACCCATCTTTCATTCAGGGTAGCACCCCCTTTTCTTCTTAGACTTGCCTTACCACTGTATTTTCAAAATGTTGTTTATCACATTTTTGTTGAGATTATTGGATGGTCTTTTAGTAAAAGGGGACAGGACTTGGAAGGATACTTTCTACTGTACATGGAAATGAGAGACAAGCTGTTTCACCCCCTCTATAAATTTGCCACTTCCATCAAACTTTTTCAGCTCATCAGCAGAAAGAGACAAATAATCAATCTTTGTCAAGGGGAGCATTGAGAATTTGTGCTGTGACACCCTCAGGCAAATTCTGAGACCTGTGGCAGAAATACCTGGGCATAACATATCCAGTGGTTGCTGATTTAGAAACAGCATCTGCAGCATCATGACATTTCAGTGAATGTTTACTGACCAAAGAAACTAAGATAAAGAGGAAAGACTAAGATTCTGAAGAATGTAGGTCTGCCAACACATTTCATTAACTCATGCCATTAAGTACTTTGCCATAAGGTGCCTAACAGTTAACTTTCTCAAACGCAAGACAAAAGGAAGTATATACTTTCTTTCCAAACTTGTCAAAGAATCTTCCATCTTTAGCTGAAGGGTCAGGATCACAAGTAGCAGAGAAAGTTTAGACTAGCTTCCTTGCTTACAGAGCTAACTGCTGGATCAGTCACAAGACTGCGAAAGAGGTCCTTTTCAGTTTGTGGCACCTTGTAAAGCCTGTTTATTTAGGAGTAGGGGGTTGAGTGACTGGCAAAATAACAGCTATGATAAAAGCATCCTCTGGAACACCTATTACAGGAAGAATTCCTGAAGGCTTAGGTGTTATCAATCTGTAAAAGCTCTAACTGGAAAAGATTCTTCATCTTAGTAATAGTGTCACAAATGGAATTTCCTAAAAAGAAGAATGAAAGGAATTATCCTTCTCAGACTCAAACTGCAGGGAATCAGGGAAAGACACCAGAGAGGCATAGTCTAAGCCAGTCTATTTCACATCAGATTGGGAACCACTATTAGAGGGTGATGGGGATCTTTTCATTTTCAGATACAGAGAAGAGGCAAACTGCAAAGAATGAAATACATTAAAAGGTCCTTAAGCAAAAGAATACAACTTCACTTTACAACTTCTGGAAGATGGAGTAGTTGAGGAAGTAACATGTTTAGTGTTACGAGACTTGACTTCTTTTTTTCAGAGTTTAAATATCACCTAAATCAGATGAATGAGGTAGAGTTCGGGGATTGAACCTCTTCCTTCAGCTATTCTTAAGGGCTGACATCCGGCCCCTGAAACATAAAACACAGTTCTCCCTTGTTGGATGAGAGCATATGTCCAAGCCTTGGAGGGTGTTTCAGCCTCATGACCCTCAGTGTCATCTTCTGGAACCTCATCAGAGGGACTGTAAGCAGGAGACAGTTTGAGGACTCCAGAAGGGTCACAATGGATACATTATCTGAAGGTTGGGGGAGAGAGAAGATGAGGGAGTGGAAGCTTCATTATTTCTCTCAAACCCCTCTTTTTCAGAGCTGGAGGGAGAAAGTCAAAGGTACCAGCACCGGATTCCATCACCAATTAAGTTTAATCCATCAACTTCTAACTTTCAAGGACGATATTAGGGAATGTAATGTACTTCTAATAGTTTTATGTGTAAAGGAGCAACAATTACTGAAGGAATAAACCTGCGATCCCACGTTATAAAGGGAAGCCATGTAAGTGCTGCTGATGGAATCTGTCTGGCACTTGTACACCTCCCTTTTCACCTAGGCACATACGTTCTCAACCTCTTAGCACAAGAAATCTGGACAAAGACAAAAATAATGGGGGGAACAAAGGTCCAAAAATAGGGACAGATTTTTGACATTGCCAGAATAACAGGTTTTGTGTTAACATGCATTTTCTGAAGAAAATGAAGTCTGAAACTCAAATGTCTGTTATGATTTTGTGACTTCAGTCCTCAATGATCTTCCCGAAAAACACAGATTTAATGAGGAACAGACAAAAAATATGATGCAAAACTCTGGACATTCTGTGAAAATCTGGACAACTGACAGATATGCCTAGACATAAGGCAACATAACTTTTCTCAAAAAAACAGTCTCCAACAGGGTATTTATCTTCCCAAAAGTTTGATATCAAAGCAGACTGCTGAACTGAAGATGCTGCGAAGACAATATTCATCTGAATCTCCAACAGCAAGAAAGCTCTGAATTTTTACATCCATACAACTCCTTTTATATTGGCATGCCCTTGTGCTTCCTTAGACATATAGTGAATGAAGAAGGAACTCAAAAGCTTTTGTACACAGGCTAGATGTTTGTTTCTAGGTAGGATACATTCCACACAGCTATATGCTTCTGCAACAGTGATTTAATGATGAACACCAAGTGCTACCCTCTTCAATCAATGTCAAATCTTTACATTTTTAGAAAAAATGTTATCTGATGTCCAAGTTTCTGCTTCCAGAATGGCTTGAATATGAATCCCCTTAAGGAAAGCTACAGATGTGGCTATACCCCCGACACTGTAAGCCTTAGCTATGCCTGTCAAGTGTTTACACTGTCAGGACTAGCAAAACTGTACACATTATGTTAGCTATTTAGATACAATTGATACAATCAATTCAGACATAGATACTTCATCTTTCTTTGCAGCAAAGGTGACAAACAACTGATTGGACAAACAACTGATTGGACATTTTTACTGTCCTTTGCCCCGTGTAAGAAAGACCTTAACTGTCTCAGCACATCCAAGGAATGTAAACTTCCTTCTCCCTTATTTGGGGGTGGAGGGAAGAAAACACTACGGTTCAAGGAGAAATTTGTGGACATGAAAGATGGATTTCATTCTAAGCCTATACAAGAGTTCCTTTTAAATTAAAGCTTTAAGTTTTGACACTCCCTTGGCTACAGTAAACAGTTTTTCATGTCAAAAGCTGTGTATGCTCTGAAGCTGCTGGCTTAAAGGAGGCTTCAGTAATTTTTTCCAAGATGTAATGTAGGTCCTTGGGAAGTGATATTCTTTTCCTTGGGATCTTATGTAGTACTCCTTTAAGGAATTGTTCCACTGGCCTAAGGGTGGTCAAGGGCAGATCCAATGGCAAAAAGGTTAACATAAGAGAAATGACCTTAAATGGAAGTGTAAGCTAGGCCTGTTCCAAAAATCTCAATCAAGCGCTGAAGAACTTGGGACACCAGTGGTGAGCCAGGGTCCTGTCTTCTTGCCTGGTACTAGCTGGAAATCTTCTTCCACTTGGACAGGTAAGATTTCCCATCGATAGACTTTCTTGGCTCCCTAACAATAATCAATGCATCCTCAGTACATATGTGCCTAAAAGGAAGTAGGATCATATCATCCAAGCTATCAGCCATAGTTCTTTTCAGGCTGGGTGTATTACATAGGATCATAGAAGGTCACTAGGCTAATAGCCCTGGGGCCCTTACAAGCATAGCCAAGAATTTATCCCCAAAAAGAAACCTCAGTCAACACCTGTCACCCATGCCAATGAGGGATACAGGTGGAAGCCCTGGGACAAATTTGTGGTTTCCCACACACTCATCAAGACTGTGCTTGAAGTGGGTAAATGAGGTAACTCTATTTGACGTGTATCGGAAGTCTACTCAGATGGTGCAGCCTCTGGGACACAAACCTGTCTCTCCAGCAGGTTTTGCTGATGTTGCATGTTAGATTCAGGCCTTTCAAGCTGGTAATGCGCGAGGAGGTAGACTTATAGATATGGAACATCTGTAGTAGGGCAGGGTTCGAGATTGCATTGTAGCAAGACACAGATCACCTCTGAGCAATCTGTATGATACTGAGTAGAGTGATAGTGATATGAGCTTGTCTGCATAGGACAGGTGTTGGAAACCATGGATTCTCTTTGTGAGATATTTCTGTGGCCTTTCCAGTTGGTGCAGATGTTTGGAGGGGTACATGCCAAATGGAGTGTTATACTCAATTACTGGTCTAATGAGGGAGGAGTAGAGAGAGGTAAGAACCTCCTTTTTTCTAGATGCAATCCCTTTACTTATGAGAAGAACCAAGTAAAAGTCTTTTCTGACCACTGCTACTACATGATGGTCGAATGTGAGATTGTCATCACCTGAATACCCGGGTCTCTCACCAAAAGGTTGCATGTTTAGAGAGTTGCCACTGATGCAGTAATCAGTAGGGGCCATGTTTTTGTCGAATGGTATGATGACACGATTTTGTGTTTAGCTGGAGGCCATGACTTTGGCAGCAGTCATTTGCTGTGAGACCCGCTTGCAGTATGTTAACATCACTTGGGGAGTCAATGACAGCACCCAAATTACAGTTGTCTGCAAGCTTGGTCAGCCACAGGCTTTTGTCTTTGCCTGGACCTCTGAGAAGTAGATGCCAAACAGTAGCGGTCCCAGGACAGATCCCTGGGGAACCCCACTAGTGACAGGTCTGCTATTGGAGGTGGAAGCACCTATTTTGACCTGGAGGGTCCTGTTGGTGAGCCAGTTGAACACCCACCTAATGAGACAGGGATATACGCCAAGTTGTGTTACCTTTTCGATGATGCCTGAGTTGGAGATTGTGTCAAAGCCTTGGTCAAGTCAAGCTAAGCTGTATGTATGGACATTCCCTCATCCAGAGCCTTGGTGACAGTCTCAAAGAAGTCAACCAGGTTCAGCCAGCAAGATCTGCCCTTGACAAATCCAAACTGGGTGGGGTCAAGTGCTTGGAGATTGCCTATATCCTTGTTTATGAGATCCATAATAATACGATCCATGGTTTTACAGATCAGACTTGTCAAGCTAATGGGGCGACAGTTTCCAGGGTCAGTGGTGGCACCACCTCTGTGCAAGAGGATGACAATGGCAGTTCTCCACTCTGCTGGAAGGAAGCCTGTACTTAGGCTGTAGCTGAACAGGGTGCTCAATGGCAAAGCCAGTTCTTTCTGGAGATGGTGCAGAATACAGCCTGGGATACTATCAGGTCCCATGGAAGCTGTGTTTTTTGCCTTGGATAGGGCCTCTAACATGATCTATGGAGATGTGAAGTGCGGGACAAGTATCAGAGATGTTGAAAAGGCCTTTGGGGGGGTGGGGGTGTGAAATCTGCACTGAACCTATCTGCTAGTAGGTTGGCTAAGTCAACAGGATCAGTGTAATGGTTTTGCCATGGAGGTTTGTGATGTCACCGAAGAAGGCTTTGTGGTTTATCTTTTGTTCTGTATTATTCAGTCCAATGTTGTGGGAAGCACAAGATGCTTCCTCTGAACATCTATATGAGAAGGGATAACCAGTGTTGCCTGGGCAAAAAGGGTGCTACAAAAGCCTCTCTGGCCTGTCCTGACTCAGTTTATGGATCACCCTTAGCTTTAAGGGAAACCATAGGGAAGGTATACAAGAGCAGGCCTGTTCAGGTGGTGAAGGTGTCTGATGCCCAAGCTTTCTGCACTGTGCTGCTGAACAGGACTTCAACTGTCCATTGTCTGGGGATGCAAACTGGTCTATCTGGGGGACTCCCACCTACAGTTGCACTACTTGAAGGAAGACCTTCCTTTGTAAAATCTACTGCCTTTGATCTGCTAAGGTGGTACATCACTGTGTTCTTCTGAGATGGCAATATGACTGCTATGCTGTAAGGCCAGGTCCCAGGTGATCAATGTATACCTGCAAAGGGGATAGGATCTGATTGCACCCTGCCTGCTGATGTACTATATCACTATTATTTTGTCTGTAACAACATGAAAGAGTATCCTGTCTATGTTTGACCAAATTAATATTTTCATGGTCACTGCAGAAAAGGGACCCTGGACTATTCTGCCTACCCAGTAACCAAATAATAAATACAGAAATAAATGCTTTGACATCCTGAATCAATGCCATAATTTCATTTACACTATATGCTTCTTCATTTGGCAAACTTTCTTAACTCTACATACTTGAGATCCAGTGGGAATGCCCTCCCCAGGCCAGGTGCAGCATCTGTTGTAAGGGTCTGGTCAGGTAGTTCATAAAGGAATGGGACCCCCCCCCCCAAACTCACACACATTCAAGTTGCTCTGTTTGACCCACTACTCCAGTTCCCTGGGAAACAGAAGACAGAATGGGTTTCTGTTCTTACTGTCATTGGAAGTGTTAATTCCAGCTGGACCTGAAGTATCACTGGAATTTCCTTATATGTAGTCTGGTTTCTGGAATCAGCAGTACGAAGCTGGTCGAAGGGCAAAGACACCCAAGAGGTGGAGGGTCGAGAACGAAATGCCTCCAGGTATACGGACTCATCTTCAGAAAGGGTGAGGATCTTCCAGCTACCTCTCTGCTTCAGGATCTCTAGGATGTCTGAGAAGGAGACATCCTCAGTGGGTGACTGTGGGGATCCTTCTGAATCATCCAAGTCCATATCTGAAGTAACAGACTTCTCAGGGGAGTCTAGATGTTTCCTCTTACAAGTTCTCTTCAGGGGGACATCCCCAGAGGGATCCTCTGGGGAGGTTTTGGAAAAAAGGGACTCACCCAATGGGGCGTCCTGGGGCATCAGTTCTCTACGCCTGAGGGGGGGATGGTAGAGAGACAGACACTGGCACTTTTGGGGGAAAAGTGCTTGGATCTGAGAGTGGAGTGGTCAAGGGTGACAACACACATCACCTCGAAGGCACCAAGACCCAGGTCCAGTGAAGCCTCCGGCTCTAAAGAGCCAGGAAACTCCTCTCGCACCAAGGAGATGGGCTCCGAGGCCGATGTAGGTGTCAAGCTCACCAGCGCCGATGACCCAAGAGGTAGATTCAGATCTGACAAGGGTCGGATCAGACTCTCCTCCTTGGACCCGAAAGGGAAGGATTGGTTCCCAGACCCCTTGACTGAAGATGGTACCGAAGAGGTCGGAACAGAAGTAGGGACTGAAAACCCTGGGATGAGTCTCGGACCTGACAGTTCCATCACAAACACATCCAAGCACTCTGGCTCCAAAACCACTCAGGTCGGAGGAGGAATAGAAGAAGGGGCAGAAGAAGAAGTTAGTTACAATTCCTTATGGGCTGGACTCAAAAGGATCTTGGCTAGAGCCGAAGTCCGGAGCAACCTCTTGGCCACCCACAGCACATCATCATCCGATAGGCTCCTGGATGATCAAGAAGACGGGGCCGAGGATTTTACACTGCCAGCCACAGACTATAAAATGGGTGACTGAGGAGACCAGCTCCAAGGTTGGGGACCGGCTCCGTATAGGACTCCTAGTTGATTCCGACAAAACTGGTGGAACTGATGGAGCAGTCTTTTCAGGTCCGAAAGCCTTCGGTTCCAAAGTATTATCCTTCAATAGTTTTTTTTTTTTTTTTTGCCGGCTTGGAAACAAGAGCCAAAGAAGAAGCTCTTTTAGTAGACTTGTCAGATTTTGGCGACTGGGATGATTTGGAGGAGGTCTGGTTTCCCTTCTAGTGCCTCAGCAAAGGGAAGGAATCCCTTGATCATCAGTTTGTTTCTACACTCCTGCAGTACCCTCGAACTGAAACCATGACAGACAGAACATGAGTCTTGGAGGTGTACTGCACCTAGACAGTAGACACAACTAGTATGCCCATCGGTCAAGGACATTTTTTGAGACAGGAGTCACACTTTTTGAAGCCTGACTGCTTTACTTCCTTTCCTTCCTTGGACATAGTGACCAAACTACAGCAACAATAAAGAACACTGTCCAGGAGCTAGGTAAAGGATAGAGAATAAGGCTAACAAAAAACTATCAAGCTATCAAACACCACACTACAACAAAAGGTAATTATACAACTTCTACTCTAGTTTTTTTTTTTTAAAACTCAAGCAAGGGAGAAAAAAGGGGCTAGAGGAGAGGTTTCTAACCAAAACAACGATTTCCTCTAGCCAAAGGAGATGTCTCTAACTTAGATGATGAAACCTCTTAGGAAGGGGTAGAAAAAGGAAAGAGATACCCTCTAATTTAAATGGGCTCAACAAAGGACAGAAAGGAGAAGAAAGACTAACTGTCTAACTTAAACAGGTTCACTAATGGTAAAGAAAAGTTTTAAAAGATGGGATAGGGAGTTGCAGGCCTAACAAAAGCGATGGCCAGCCACAACAAAGAGAACAAGCAACAAACTTAGGATTTCACCACAGCTAAGACCTAAAAAACACTCTCAATTAGCAACACAACAACATATATAAAAATTATTTTGAAATAAACGAACAATATCCAGAAAGTATTTCACTTAGCCTGAGCCTAGTGAGAAGCACCTGATCTAGTTTAGCGGCAAACGAGATCTGGGTTATCTTACCTAAGCATGATGGGATAGGGCATAACCTCATGCCAGTGGAAGCTCTTGAGCTTTAGTAATAGGGAGTGTCGGAACTGATGCTTGGTTCTGAACCCAGCCAACAAGAACGAAGGTGAGATAGGACAACATAACACTGAGCTTTATCTTGTAGTCCAGGTTTTGATTCCCTCAGTCTCCATATGGTTACTGTTTGAGTCTGAGCAACTGACATTTATTTCTTTATTTAACATTTGTTGACCAGGAAAGTCTGACTAGGACAGAGCCTATTTTCAGCGGAGGCCAGGAGAGAAATGCTCCAGATGCATGTCTTTGGATTCTGGGAGGAAACCGGAGTACCCGGAGGAAACCCAAGCGAAAGCAGGGAGAACATGCAAACTCCGCACAAAAGGTACCGCAGCCGAGACTTAACTAGGCAGTGCTCCTGGGATGAGTCTAAAAAAAGCCCTTACGGATCAGTTCTCTACCACAGTTAACACAAAAAAAGCAAATAAAAAAAATAAGACAGTGATCCCAGAAATTCATAAGCCTCATATTTAAAATGCAGAATATTAATACAGCATTTACAGTTCATTTTTAGGCCGGTACACTAGTGAGAAAGAAGGCAATGTGGACTGTGTAAATTAAAGTGCGAGGGATGGATTTTGTTTTAGACTGTCCACAAATGGCTTAAATAAAAAGTCAAGACTGTTAATAATGATTTTAAGCTTGAAATAAGGAAGCACTGACATTTTAAAGCTGATAAATAAAATAATTATAAACTGGAATAAAATGCAAAATAAAATACTAAACTTTAAAAATGTTTAATGTGTGCTGAGTCATGAAGTTTAATACAATTAAAAAGTATTAAAACAATAATTCACTATAAAGCAAATGAGCAATTTTCTTAAAATACTTAATCCACTTTAAACTACATTTGTTAAAATGTGCATAGTTTATGTGGAAGGCATGAATATTTAGTTATCAAAGATTTAAAAATGAGTTATGTACGTGCCATATTGATACATGGGTGTTGTCTATTTCTGTCTGGTTCAACTTATGGGCTTATCAAATCTGACTTGGATTTCAGTCCAGCCATCTCATAAAAGCCTCCAAAGCTCTGCTTCCTCTACTCATAATCCCTTGGCTCAACTAAGACTTCCTTAGAACAAGTTTGCCCCTCTCTGCAAAAAAAAACTTCCATTACTCAATCCCAAAAGAAATCACTAAGGACCCCAATAAAGGAGGAAACCATCCTCCCTGACTCAGTCGTCCCATGACTGAGAGATTTGCCACAAAGTTGGGGGCAAAAGAGAGGGAAGATTGATCCAAACAAAGAAACAACACAAGTCTATCGTTATGTTAAGTACATAATTTCCATATCCGATGTTGTCTTTTTCACTTGGGTTCAACCTCTGGGACAGAGTCCCTAGCCACGTAACACCCTAGGGAAGTCTTACAAAAATATATTGGCAATATGGTGGAACCAAAACAGGCCCGAGGCCTCAAATGAGTCCAATTTGTAGTGGAACACAAACGTGTGAGGGCCCACCCAAGTCGCAGCAGCACAATCACCATCCAAAGCAACTCTGGAAAAAAAGTTGTAGACGTAACCATAGCTCTAGCAAAATGACCTTTCGGCTTAAGATGAAAGGCATTTCCTTTCAAACTATACCCATATGAAACACATTCAGATAGCCAGTTGACACAGTAACGTTAGACACTGGCGCAACCAACCAGGTCTTCGAAAAAGAGACAATTAATTTAGTAAATTTCCTAAAAGATTTGGTTCTATTCAAATAAAACCTCAATTGTCTATGGATGTCAAGACAACATAGTAAATATTCCTCTTTATTGGAAAATTCAGAAAACAACACTGGCAAGTGAATGGTATGATTCAAATTACTCTCTGTCGCCACTTTTGGAAGAAAAGTAGGATCCCTGTGGAAAGACACCCTGTCTTTTTGAAAAACAAGTACTGAGGTACCAAGGATAGGGCCTGTACTTCTGATACATGCTTTGCAGAAGTAACAGCCACCAAGAAGAACATTTTTCATGACATCATCTTCAAATCAGCTGTAGCAAAAGGCTCAAATGGAGGTGCAGCAAGCACTTGAAACATAGAAGGAAAGCCCCACAGTGGAACAGGATCCTGGACAGGAGGATACAACAAAAAAGTACTCTTGAGAAAGGCCAATGAAAGTTTAAAAGCTGACAAAGGCATATTATCCCTACCAATGTGAAAATTGGAAATAGCTGCCAATTGTACCTTAATGGTTGAATAACTGGATCCATAATGAAAAGTCCACGAGAAAGTCAAGAATCACCTCCACTGGAGCTGAGAAGGTATCTGAACCTTTACAGTTAGCCCAAAAAGCGAAGCATTTCTATTTACTGGCATATATACTCTAAGAGTATACATTTTCTGAGAAGATAAAATATGCACTACTCTGTCTGAAAGCTTGGGCTCTCTGTCCAGCAGCGGAACTGGAAAAACTATGCGGTTAACCTTAGCATCTGAAATTCTGGTGGATCCAGGCCCACTGGGAGAAAAATCGGATCCCGAATGGGATTCAGGACCCAAGAAGGGTAACTCAGAAGAGGCCAAAGAAAGGGGAATTGCACCTGACTGGGCCAAAAGGGAGCAATAAGGATTACACTCACTCTGCAACAGGCTGACTTCCTGATAAACTTTATTAAAAGCTGGGGAGGATATGCATACAGAAGCTCTGAGGGCCAAGCACACAGAAAAGCATTCCTGGGTGACTGCCCCAGAGGAAGGAGTAAGGCATAAAAGATGTTGTACTTAGTATTGGATAGGGATTGTGCACAGGTCACAACACGGAGTGCCCCAGTGCTGATAAATCAGAGCTGCAACACCCAAATTCAGGGACCACTCATGTGAAAAAAGAATGTACTTCTTCAGACTGTCTGCCAAAACACAGGATTTCTCTGGGATGTGCACTGCAAACAGAAACTGTTGAGACAAAATCACCCATTACCAGACTCTCATGGCCCTCCAGACAAAGGGGATAATAAAAGGGATCCCCCCTGTTTCTTCACATACCAGAAGACGTATTGCCAATCTGAAATGACATCACATGCTTGGGGATATGGCCTTGAAAGGCCACCAACACAAGGTGGACCAATGTCATCTCCAGGACTTTGACATGAAAATTGGCCTTGGTCACAGACCAGGTCACACTGGACAGTCCTCCTTTCAAAATACCCCACCTCCACCCAAGAAGAGAGACATCCATTATGACTGTGCCAAGGAAGACATATGAAACAGTCTCCCGGAGGACACCAAGGGAGACCAACTACCACCTTATCTTATTTCAAAAACATTTGTTAACACAATGGGAAACTCTGTCAGAAGCATCAAATAGGACCATTACACTGTCAGTGTCTTCTGCAAAGCCCTCATGTGATACCTCACCTGGGGAAGTAAGCAGACGGCAGCCACCATGTGTCCTAAGAGCTTGAGAACAAGGAAAGCTAAAGGCATTCTGTAAGACAGCAAGGAAATGGCCAGAAACTGAAAGTCTTGCAATCTGAGAGACTTTGCACCCAAGTGGTATCATATGCATTCTAGCATCTTAACAGAGGTGGAGACTGGAGTTTTGGTAGTTGACAGTGATTCCCAAGGAACTGCAGAGCTGAATAAAGTTTCTCCGGTCCTGACTAAGGATGCCCTTGTGGAGGCAGTTAGGAGCCAATAATCCAGGTAAGGGATGACCTGGATCCCCTGCAGCCTGAGTCAGCCTGCTACCAGTACCATATGCTTGGAAGATGGTGGTGAGACCCAAGGGCATCTCTTTGAACTGACAATGACTGGCTTCCAGCTAGAAGCACAGAAATCCCCTGGAATGCCTCACTATCTAAATACAATGGTATATGTCCTTGAGACCGATCAAACACATCCAGTCATTCTTCCTCAACAGAGGTGGAATGGACTACTCTGTGACCATCTGGAACATTGTCTGTTTAACAAACCGGTTTAATTTATTCAAATCCAAAAAGGACCAGAGGTTCTTGTTTTTTCTTCATTACCAAAGAGAACTTTGAACAAACCCCAGATTCACGTTGGTCTGGTGGGACCTCCTGGATGACTCCATTTACTAACAGCATCTGAATTTCGATGGCTGCATCCCTTCACGGTTGGGGTGGCATGTCTGAAAGATGTTTGAAGTTTCTAAAAATGGAATTGTATAACCTCTGGATACGATTCTTAACATGCATGCATCCAAGATGATACCCTCCCCAGCTTTTGGATGTACAGAATACGACTGCAAACTGCCTCCATTGCTGGACAGTTGGGCAACCCCTCAGGATCCCTTCCAGAGAAAGGTCAGTAGAAGCCATTGTTCTGCAGGCCACCCTGCCATGTAGGTGGCACCCACTGTAGTTCCCCCCCTCCCCCCATTGCAGTGGGGAACTTCAGAAGGAGCTTTCTGAAAAAGCTAATGTGCTTTCCTTAAAAAAAAAAAAAAAAAAAAAAAAAAAGAGAGAGATGTTTCCCCCCCTTAAGGTTCTAAGAGAAGGTCCACTGACGGGTGGCAAAACGTACTCCAATGGCAGACAACATCTTTATGTCTTGCTCACTTCTGGTCAAACTGATCTTAACCTTAGGCTGAAAAAGAGAAGACCTATCAAAGGAGGGATTATTAAAGAAAGTATTGAAGCAGTCTACAAAATTACACAACCTCATCCAAGCGTGGCTTAATCTGGCAATACAGCTGTCAGAGGCTTGAGAAGTACCATCAGCCATGTTAGACAACAGATGCATGGACACGTTGGCAACAGGCTGCAAAGTGGTCAACTGTCTCTCTAGAGTCTGTTGTGTCTTAACTACCCTTGACACTTCTGACACAATGTCAAGCTAAAATCTCATCAATAGGCGAGATAGTTTAACCCTCTCAGTGCGACTGTGGCTGAGGTGTAGGAAAGCTTCCCCTAAATGGTCCAAAGGTAGAGACTCCTTTATTCTGGGGGATGAACCAAAAAAGCCTCTTCAGAGATGTCTTTCTTAGTGGCAGCTGCCCCTACAGTAGCATAAATGGCAGGACCTGTACTCCAGTGTTGCAGATCCTTGGGAGAGGTGAGGATCTTGTCCGGTTTCTTTTGGAATCAGTTCCATCCTATCAGACTCCTTCCATGCCCTCCAGAACACCAGGTCAATAAAGTGCTTCCAGAGAGTAAACCACCCAGGATATGGATGGGTTCACCTAGAAGGCCTCCAAAAATACCAACTCCTCTGGAGACAGGGCTTCGGCAGTCCTAACCCCTTGTTGGTGAAGCAGCTCCAAAAGATCACCAAAAGAGTCATTACCACAGGGGATTTAGGAGATCCCTCTCTTTCACTGAAGTCAATATCCTCGGTGAGTGATTCTTCAGGAGAATAGTACAGTTGTGTACACTTACCATAGATGTAGATGTTCAAGTGTATTCACTGTTGCAGTCATCACCTGTGGGTTATCCCTGCTGTGGTAGCCCTCGGCCGGCCCGAATACCAGAGTCAATTTTTTTTGTGGCGGCTGCTGTCGCCTATAGTCTGACGTCAGGTCGTCAGTGCTACAAAGCAAGGCAGCCAACGTCATTACATCAGTTTTTCTTGCCCTAACCCATCAGAAGCACAAGAAAATAAGGAAAAGTGGTCCTGGTGGCTAAAAGCCACCGTGGAAAGCTTGCGTCCCCCTAGGGGAAGATGCTATATGGGGGATGGAAGGAGGTTGGGAAACTAGGACTGCAACAATGAATACACTCGAACATCTACATTTATGGTAAGTGTACACAACTGTACTATGTTCTTCGTGTTTCACTGTTGCAGTCATCACCTGTGGGAGGATTCTCAAAGCTGAGGAGAGGGGTGGAAGGATAGGTTTAGAGTCCTAGGCATGGATCAGCAGGCTCTGAAGAACTGCATAGGCAAAGCCTGTCCTAGACTTAGAAAAAAGAGGTAGGTGGTAATGCTTTGTAAAGGTATGGACAGAGGTCCAGGTGGCAGCTTTCAAGATGTCCTTGGTGGGGACTCCTCTGAGGAAGGCTATGGAAGTGGAGGTTGCCCTAGTGGAATGGGTACGGATAGACTTGGGGGAGGTTCCCATGTAGCATGTAGCAGAAATGGATACAGTTTGATATCCATTTGGAAATGGTTTGTTTGGAAATGGGCTTCCCCTCTGCCCCAGGGGCAAGGCTGACAAGTAGATGGTCTGTTTTTCTGAATGGTTTAGTACGGTCCAGACAGTATCAGAGTTGTCGATGCATGTCTAACGAGTGGAGAATTCTTTCTCCCTTCTTTTGAGGGTAGGGAAAGAAGGTGGATAGGTGTATAGCCTGGTTGAGGGTCACATCAGATAACACCTTGGGCATAAAGGAGGGATTAGTCCTCAGGGGGACCCTGTCTGCATGGAAAATGATGAAGGGCTCAGCAGCCATGAGAGCCTGAAGTTCTGATACCTTTTCTGGCTGAGGTGATAGCCAGTCTTCCAGGAGAGGTATTTTAATTCTGTAGAAACAGCAGGTTCGAAAGGAGGTAAGGTTAGTTTTTCTAGAACATAATTCAGGTCCCGGGGTGGCGTGGGAGGCCTTCTGGGAGGTCTGATATTACAAACCTCTCTGAAGAATTTCTTAATCAAAGGATGAGAGAAGAGGGGTGGGTCTGAATCGTAATGGGCAGAAAAGGCTGAGGGATGGATTTTAAAAGAGGAAAAAGAGAGGCCACTGTTGAGCAACTCAGCTAGGTAATCCAAGATAAGAGGGATGGAAGGATGAGAGGTACTGGCCCCTTTGAACTGGTTCCAGGAGCAAAATCTTTTCCATTTCCCTGTGTATGATTTTTTGGTGCTGGGTCTTCTGGCCTCTGTGATGATGTCACAGAGATCCATTTGCTTAATAGAGACTCCTTGTTAGCTTTTAAGGTATAAGCCATGCTGAAAGATTGACAGTCTCTAAGTCTGGGTGCAGTATCTTCCCCCCTCACCTGGGTCAAGAAGTCTGAGATCTTGGGAAGCTGTAGGGTCAGGCTGCGCAGTAAAGGGTACCAATGCTGTCTGGGCCAATCTGGAGCAATAAGGATGGCCTTTGGTCTCTCCTCCCTTATTTTGATCAGTACCTTGGGAATAAGGGGCAGAGGAGGGAACTTGAACACAAAGGAGGAGTTCCAGGGGAAGGTAAAGGCATCCACCTTCCACGCTAGGAGGTGATACTCTCTGGTACAGAACTTTTGCAGCTGGTGGTTGAGGTGGGAGGCAAAGAGATCCACTTCCGGAGTCCCCCACTCCTGAGTGATTTGCAGCAAGATTTCCCTGTGGAGCTGCCATTCGTGGGGGTCCAGTAAGTTTCTGCTTAGGTGGTCTGCCAGGGTGCCACTGACCCCTGGTAGTTATTGGGAAATTAGGTCAAGACCCATGGAGGTGGCTGTAAGCCAGAGGCTCATGGTTAACATGCACAGGGGGTAAGATTGCCCCCCTCCCCGTTCGTTGATTTACCAGATTACCGTGGTGTCTGTTTTTATAAGGAGAACTCCTGGCCTGAGATGGGGTTTGAAAGATGTCAGAGCCTTTTGTACTGCCATCATTTCTTTCTCATTAATGTGCAAGTAAAGTTGCTGAACATCCCAAAGACCTTGGGTACACATGCCTGCTAGGTGAGTGCCCCAAGCAATGTCTGAGGTGTTGATGGTCTGACCGGTAGGGCGGAAGATGAAGGGAAGACCCTTGTTCCTGGCACAGACCTCTGCAAACCAGAGAAACTCAGGTCTTATACATGGGATCAGAGAGAGAGAGGTCTCTAAGGACAGAGTGCTGACACCAAAGGTTCTTTAAATATCACTGAAGTTTTCTCATATGAAGCCTGGCCAGAGAAATGAGAAGGATGCAAGATGCCATGTATCCCACGGCTTGCAGGAACTTCCTCGTAGTGAGGTGACTTCTGGAAGCCAGCTGGGTAAAGTAGAGAGGGAAGAAGCTCTGCTTTTCTGGAGATAGGAAGGCCATTTGAGATACTGTATCTAGCACAACTCCCAAGAAAATGACCTTCCTGGGTGGGGTTTTGCTCTGATTTCTTCTTGTTGATGGTGAACCCTAGGGAAGTTAGGAGTGATTTGACAAAGAGAAGGTCCTGGAACAGCTTATCTTTGACTCTGCCTGAATGAGGCAGTTGTCCAGGTAAGGGTAAATCTGTATACTTCTCTGTCTGCAGAATGCTATGGCCGGGGCCAAGCATTTGGTGAATACTCTGGGAGCAGTAGATAAGCCAAGGGGCAGTGCAGAGAACTGAAAGTGTTGTGAGCGTGCTCTGAAACGCAGGAATTTCCTGCACATTTCCTTGATGGGGACGTGGAGGTAGGCATCTTTTAGGTCCTGGGTCACTAGCCAGGCATTTTTTGTTAGCATAGACAGCAGCTGCTGCAAAGTTAGCATTTTGAATCTGGGGACCACCAGGGAGGTGTTCAGAATGGATAGATCCAGGATGGGGTGCCAAGTGCCCTCTTTTTCTGGGAACAAGGAATAGTCTGGAATAAAATCCTTTGCCTGTTTGAGCTGAGGGGACAGGTTCTACTGCCCCTGGGATATGAGAGTTTAGACATGTTTCAATGCCTCTGCCCACTGATTTGGAGGTAAGTCTGGGTACACTCTTGGAATTGGGAGTTCGTTGAAAGAGAATTTGTATCCCTGAACAATGATCTTTAAGACCCATTGGTCCTTTGTTACAGAAAGCCAATTGTCTTTGAAGTGGGACAGCCTTCCTCCTAGTTTTTGACAAGTGAAGGGAGGGCAGAGGGGGAGTCATTGTGAGTGTTTGCCACAGAAGTTTGGCTTAGAACTCCCTACCTTAGAGATGGAAGTGGTCCATTGTTTGCTTCTCTACTAGCTCTGGGATAGGGGCCTGGATGGTCTGTCTCTGCGGGGCTCATCTTGGCCCTGTCTGCTAGGTGCAGGGAAGGCCCACTGCTTAGAGGGAAAGTTTCTGCTGAATCTGGGAGGTTGAACCTGAAAGAAATATTTTACTGTTTGCATAGATTTTGCTTTGTCTTCCATCTTTTTAAACACCTCTTCTGCTTTTTCCCCTAACAAGCACTCGTTATCTAGGGGTGCATTAATAAGTTGAGACTTGACATAATCAGGGAGAGGTTGTTCCTTCAGCCATGCATGTCTCCTAATAACAGATCCTGTCATTGCTGCCCTGCTAGAGGCTTCCAGGGCATCATATCCACATTGGTAAAGAGTGCTTGGCCAGTTGACAAGCACAGTGCAGTAAATCTGCTAACTCTTTTGAATTGACACAGTCAGATAAGGTAGGAATCTTCTGTTTTAATAGTGCCAAAGTGTGTTGTTGATATTTTAACATATGGAACTGACAACTGAGTGCTCTGATGGCTAAGGTTGCAGAGGTGTATACTTTTTTACCCCATCTGTCCACAGCTCTGGAGTCCTTGTCAGAAGGAAGAGGATTCTTGGCAGAACTGGTCTTAGCTCCTTTAGGTCCCTGTGTAACGACCTCTGGGTCTGCAGCAGGATTTCTGTACAGGTATTTGTGAGAATCCGGTACTCTGTAGTACTTGCCAGGTTTACTGGGAGCAGGAGGGAGGGCGTCCGGGGCTAAGCTGGATTCATGGAAAACATCATCCACCACTTCTAAAATAGGGGGGATGGCCAGGGGTCTGCGCTGGGGCAGGTCCAGAAACTCTCTAAGTCTTTTCTTAGACTGTGGGAAGCCCTGAGAGTCCCATTGGAAATGTTCCATGACGGAGTGAAGGGTTTCCCTAAAGGAAAGGTCCTCTAGAGAGGAGCCAGAAGGGATGGGATTCCTCTGCATCTGAATCCTCATAAGCAGCTAAGGGATGCTGTTCCTCTTCAAAAGCTGAATAGTCAGAATCCTGTTTGGTCATAATTTTTGGAGAAGGGTGCATTTTCCTTTTATAAGTTGTGGCCTGACTATCCCAGATAAGGGAGATGAGATCCTCTGATATTTTAAGCATTTGTGCGTGGGGTGGTGGAGCAATAGCAAGATGGTGGCTAGACGCAAATTTCCTTCGAGTGGCTGGCTTCTAGGCCTGAGAGAATCCGTTGGTCTCAGAGAAACGGTAGTCGGATGCAAAGACATGGGATTTTGTCTAGATTCTGTAGTGTGAAAGGCCTTCTTGGTAGCCGGTGCCTGCGCCGCGGCTCCAGACCCAACAGAGGCAGAGGCAGAGACAGCCAAAGGCTCGGAAGACAAAGAAGATTTCTGAAGCATACCGGACTCCAAAAGGGTCTCAGTAGAGGGCTGCGTAGATATCGAATCGGGCATCAGGGGCTGTGAACATGCCTCACTGAATTCTGGAGAACTGATAACCTGCTTAGCAGTAGCATCATCAGAAGGCTTAGCCTTGTGTGGTCTGTCTCTCCCTTTATCTCTATGTTTTTTTGAAATGTCAACGGATTGTTGCTTGACGGATACCATATTGGAATGCGAAGATGGAACATGAAAATAACGGTCTAAAAAAAGAGGTCTGCAGTGAATGGTTCTCGCATTAAAGAGGGCACAGAAGCGGCAATGGGGGATGTCGTGGTCTGGACCTAAACAAGTGCCACAGTAAGAATGGAAGTCTCGGTGTGGGATCTGCTTTCCACATGTGAGACAATTGTTAACTTTTTTGGACATCGTTTAGAGCAAGAAAAAAGGATCCCCAACGAGGTACTTGGCTTTAGATGTTTTCAGATAAAATTCAACTTTTGGTAGCGACCGACCAGCACTCATGCGAACTGTTTCTGCTACAGGCTCCACGGCAAGAAAAAAACTATGTAATAACGTTGGCTGCCTTGCTTTACAGCACTGACAAATTGACTCTGGTATTAGGGCTGGCCGAGGGCCACCACAGCAGGGATAACCCACAGGTGATGACTGCAACAGTGAAACACGAAGAACATCTATGTGATTCCTGTTGCACTGCACTCTTGTCCAAGACATCCCACGCTGATGAATCTGGGAGAGAAAATGAAGAGGCAGGGGGGCCTAAAGGTACAGCTGATTGGAGACAACCTGGGGTGGGTTGCACCAGAGCAGACGAACACATGTCCAGAAGCACAGATGTTGAAAATGGAGGGATATTGATTGCAGCTGACCAATCCTCCTCTCTACAAAGTCCAAGGCAGACCTAGGATCCAGAGATTCAAAAGATATACAGGACTCCAGAACTACTTCCAACTGCCCTGACACTAAAACTGAAGCTGAGCTATCAAATCCTGGGGATTACCCCCAAAACCAGAATCGTCGGACCCAACCCAGAATCCCCCCCACCTTGACATGTTGGATCAGAGGTCCACTCAGCTCCAAAGCTGCTGGAGTCAAGGAAACCAAGGCCAGGGTAGGAGCAGAGATCAGTCAAGTCATTGGATCTCACCGTAGGGAGGGAAAGTCAACTGACTCAAATGACCTTGGAACAGCAGGCTCTCAGAGAGGAAACTAGCTTGATGGAGCAGAAGACTTGGGTCAAAGACCTGAAGTAACAGGGATCAGCTCTAACTGCATCTGGGTTTGTAGGAAGGACTGCATCAGCTGCTGCAAGTCAGTGGGTCTTAAACTCCCGTATGAATGGGACAACCGAGCTGAGTAAGCCACTGATGAAGGCTTAGAGGCTTGCCTGCTGTATGACAGCTCTGACATACATATCCAGGAAGGAGATAGGGATGATTTCAGCAAGGACTCTCGCTGAACAAAAGTGGAGAAGAGAGAAAAAGTCCTGCCAGTGGGAGCTCCATTCTACTAGAAATTTCTTGGGACACAAAGCAGGAGAAGGAGCATTCCCCACAGTTGAAGCTGAAAGTAATCAGGTCAGAGCCTATAATGGTGCCAAAGCCACCAGAGAAAATGAGAATCATAGGACCTTTGGATTTAGCAGACAAGAAGAGGGTGCCGATCATTTTTGGTCCCCCTTCAAGGGGTTAGGGTCCTCACAGCCCTCCTTATGACCCCAATCATCCTTACTGGGAGAAGAGGAGGAGTCGCCACCCAGCAATAGACCCTTTAGTATCAACTTGGCTCCTCTGTCATTTACAGCACAAGTGCTGAAGCTTTCACAGATGATGTACAGTGTCTCAAGGTCAGCAGCCCCAAAACACTACACACACTAGTCATGACCATCTTGAGAAGGGAGATTGTGGCCACACATCACACATTTCTCAAACCCATTCTCCATACTGCTCAAACAACAAATAATTTAACATTCAAGAAAAAAATACCACTAACAAGAAATGATGTAACACTAAGAATCAAAAACACTCAACCACATTGGGTGGGAAAAGCCAGCTAACAAGAAAAAAAAATTAAACACCCTTCCTAAAACTACCTACTTACCTCCTACACATAAAAAACACTAACTAAAAAATACAAACTAGGGTACAGGAAAAGGGAACAAGATCAAGTTACAACTTCTCACAAAAAAGGAAACATCCCACTGAGCTCAAGAACAAGCCGCTGTCCAGGAAGGTGACAGATTAGATCTGAGATGGTCCGAATTGAGTAAATGATTATGGGTAGATGAGGTGGATTTCAGGCTCTGAAGTGTTTAGGAGACAGCCAATCTCTGATCAGAGTCAGATCCAGTAACCACAGGTTGAACCCAGATGGAAAAGACAACAGATCTGTTTATAAACCATTTCCCACAGAATTATGCTTTAGTAACAGCAGTACAAGAAACGTTTTTACGATCATCAGAATAAAATAAAACTGCTAAATGCAGTGCGTCTGTATGTATTAGGAAAGGGTCTGAATCTTCATAAAATAGAATGTGATATATAATACAAGGACAAGAAGTCATTAAAATTGCATATACCCCCCTACATGCATGCAGAGAGTACTGTGATCAAAATGGGGAACCTTAAAGCATTTATTGGCATTTTAATTTGTGGATCTAAACATAAGCCACAATGCATACACATTGTTTTGCCAGAATTATTTGTGGAATAAGCTCAACATTACAATAAAATAAACAGTATAAAAATAAAACATCAGTACCTCAAACCTTTCAATGGGGTCTTCTTGTTCAGCTTGTTGCTCCCTCATGGTGTAGTATTCTTTTTCAAATTTCTTCAGCTTCTTCTGACTGATCTATAAAAAACAAAAAACAACCTTTATATTAATTAACTCCAAACAAGTGATTTATTTCATACACTGGCAGCATGAAAAAATAAAAAATATCATGATTGCAAAATCCCAGATTTTTAGAAGTTAAAGTTAAAAGGTGTGAAATAAGTTTTTCCTTATTTTAGAGGCATGCAAAAGCAGAACAAACCATTCTGCATATGAATAGGTATGCAAAAAAAAATTGTTTTGAAGTACTGGCATAAAGGGTCAATTATTACATTATTGCAAATTAGGGAATAGGCAGAGCTCAGTGGATTTTATACTACAAATACTATCCAAAGCCAGTTGTAATTTTAACTCCAGGAAATAACTGCAGTCAGTAAATATCTCTGACAGTTACGAAGTCCTAATAATACATGAAAATATTACGTGTCCAGAAAATATTTCTGAAATATCAAAAAAATGCTGTGCAGCAGGGTACACTAAATGAGATATATCTTGACTTGATAATGGCTGAAAATATGATAATGGATGTTTCAGATCCACAAAATCACAAGTGAATATGCAGACAAAGTTAGGTCAGAAAGATATTAATGCTTGAGATGTAGTCTGTAAAGGGAACTGTACAATGAATATATCTTACTGCACCCATCTTTGCAGATCAATACACCATTAAAAACTGACATCTGAGGGTATTTCATGAAGGCCTACAAAACGTCATTTCAACCCATATACTGAGACTGATTACTAATCTTCCTGTTTCCAGCACTCTTAACCAGCAATGCCTAATTATATCACATCTACTGCGTAAGTGACAGCACCATCTTGTGTTGCTCAGTTTCTTCCTGACCTCATCCAATATAACACTGATTAGAAAAGTACAGCTGTGTAAGTTGCACTTGCTCATTTCAGCAGATGTTTGAATTCCTCAGTGCTGCAGTAGCCATTATGTTATATGGGTTGAATTTTTCTCAAGACACAACCAGTCAGCTTCCAAAAGAACTGGCTCCGTCCCACACTTACACTCTCACTGCTGATTGGCCAGCCTGAGGGAAAATCACCAATCAGAACTGAAAATCTTAGGACTTATCTTACCTTAAAATTAAGTAGCATACGCATCCTGAAATAAAAAAACAAGAAATAACTCTATACACTACTAAGGGGATGGTGGTGGTTGTGGCTACTGCAACAGTGAGGAATTCAAACATCTACTTTTATAGGTGAGTGCAAGGCACACAAATATACTATGTTCATCATCGCCACTACTGTAGTAGTCTTGAAGGATATGAGTTAATTACCAAAGCTTATCCAATATCTGAAGAGGAATGATAAGGCTTTAGGAACCCCAGGAGAATGGCTGCAGCAAAGTCAGTCCTAAATCTAGGGAAAAGAATACAGTATGTTATTCCTCATACAGATATATACAGAGTCTACCCCTTTCCAATATGCCATCAAAGATGACAAGGGCCCTCAGAGTGTGCCTTAATTTCCTTCCTTCCTTCTCTCACTAGTAGGGTTCAAGAGAGTTACAAGGTAAGTGATGAGAGAATCAAATGTCTGACGTTTATAATTATACTTACTTTACAAACTTATTTGTGTTTAGCTAACTGGTCCTTTGTAGCTATTGTTGCTGAAACTAATTTCTACCTGTACTTGTACCTTCTAAGTATGACTTGCAACCATTGTTTATTTTAACCATGTGTGTGTGCAGTTGGTCTTATATCTTCCTGTAGGTTACTGGAATTCATGTCTGGAGGTTGCACTGCTTTTTGCACAGCTGCAGATCTTTCCCCAGTCAGCGTTTCTTCCTCACTTTTTGTAGCTGTTTTCCCCAGGTCCTCTGTATTTTTTTCCTGGCATCCAGGCAGTACATTTACTAGCCAGTTACTGAAATTTACCTAGAAACACAAGTCTACTGACCTTCTCTGCTGAGTTTCTATTTTCACACCGGGAGAGCTAGAATTAATCTGTATTCAATGTACAGCCATCTTGGAAGCCCTGCAACCATTGTTTGTACTACAGCTGATTTGTGTCAGCAATTGTAATGCTGCCCAATATTTGCCATCATAATTTTTATTGTTGCATAAGGACTGAATGTTTATTTATTTAGCATAACCCTTTACAACTGACGTTAAATAAGCTAGAAAGGTTATATAAATTGTAGAATCACTGCAAAAAGAGTTTGTTGGAATCTAAGTTAAAGTGTTTGTTATAATTTCTGTTCTATTTAAAGTGCTTGTGAGGTTTGGAGCAATTTTTGTAATTTCTTCCTGCCTTATCCCTAACTGTTCAGTATTGCTTTGTTGTTCTGGTGCTAAAAATCTGCTTTTTGAAAGATTAATGTTCTTAATTTGTAAGGGTGTTAACATAATAGTACTGTTTGTTTCCTTCTGAGGATGTGTTGCTTAAAGTGGTAAGCCAAGTGGTTCCATTACAGCAACTGTATTAAAAAATTTATTTCTATATGTATTAAGAAACCACTTACAATTTCAGTGCATTTACTGGTGCCAGTGTTCCGCTGCACGTAGTTCAACCCGCAGTAATTTAATTGGGTTTCTGCTGAACCCTGTATACATCTTTTTTCAACAGGTTCACGGGAAAAAGTTTACACACAGCAGGCTTATCCAAATAGGCAGTCTTGAGTCCAGTCAATCCAACCAGCATTTAATTAGGACAAACTGTGCACCATCGCTGGTCTTGTGCTTTAAGTGTTAGGGACAGCCAGTCTTCTGCATACATTTTAGCTTGCACAGTGACTAGTCTGATGACAAGTGCTTCAGTGTCCTAGTTTCTAAACCATAGCCTTATAGTCTGTAAACCCTCCTCCAATAATACACAGCTGGTCAGCTTTTACTCTCTCCTTCCTAACAGACAATGGCATTTACTACTTCTACTCAAGCTATTTCTCTCTCTCATACTTTTCTTCACTTCCTGCAGAATTTTTACTCCCACTATTTATATCCTCCTGTCTCTCTTTAGTGGAACTGCATGCCTTCAAGGAAGTCACCCTTGGTCTCCCCCTTCCCTTCTTTTTTCTCCTTTTCTAATACAGTTATTAAACCAATTTCAGCTCTGAGCTACTATTTCTGCACAGTAAATACAAAACAAACAACTTTGTCCACTATAATACCTCCATCTTCTTAGACCACAGCAGTCCCAGTGGTAATTCCTCCTTTAACTGTGCTCAAGTTCATTGTTTTTAGCAGTCGACTATCTCCCTTCTTTAAGTTTATTTCTCTTCTTGTGTAACCACTTTTACGTTCTCAGCTGGTATTTTAATAGGGCTGAACTATTGCATTCTGGTTTTCTTCTTCTCGTTATTTTGCTTGTCTGTGGGGGTTGAGGTAGGCTTTTGGACTTTGCATTTCAAAATCCATAGAAATCTGCTTACATTACACAGTTGTTCAATGAATCAAGTGCAGCTTTTTACTGTTCTCACAGTTAGTCATGTCAAGATGGTATTGGATCAACTCTCCTATTTAAAACTTTGTCCTAGAGCAACAAAATCAAGACATTCATCTACTAGCACAGAGGCCTTTTTTAACTGCATTGTTCCTTTTATTTATCTCTCAGCAGATTTGTGGCCAGTTACATTAAATCACTGATTGCTTCCTCTGTCTGTTGACAGGTTTTCAACCTGCTTTGTTCACTCTCGCTAATGCTCGGCCTCACTCTGCTCCCCTACCCTACCACCAAATCTCACCCACCCCCTCTTACTCTACACTTACACTTCCATAGCACCACCCACATATCCCTCTACCCAGTACCATCAGTTCCCTCCAACAGGAAAACAATACAATTATTCCCAACAGTAACACCCACTCTAGTTTACCACCCAAGACACCCTCTCAAATTGTCTTATCCTTGCCACTTATAACTATCAAATTACATCTCCCCAACCAACCCACTACTTTCCTAAAATGTTCCTATCCCAATTTACAACAAAGATAAAATCCAAGTTAAATAAGATGTCTGCCCCTAAGTCAGATTATTTTACTATTTCTTCTCACCCTACTAGGCTTCATCACCAATTATAAAATCCACCTCCTTCAAATATTAAGACTTCAACTAATCCTCACAAAGAATATCAACATCTACCCAACATGTCTTTCTCCATAACACCCTATCTCTACAAACAGACCATATCTGATTTTTCTATAAGTATGTTAAAACTAAGCATCCAACTGTATGATCAAATAGCAAACCAAGACTAGAATATAACTGACCACACTCTTCTCTCTGTAAAATATCAACTGAAAAAATTAACAGAGATATTCACCCACACTCAGGTCCCACTGTTCATAAAACCATCACTTCCAACCCCAAAATAAACCAGTCACCTAATACATTTCAGCAAAAAACAGAAACTACACTCGCCTTACTAAATATCAACCTAAGAAATATGTGCAAGAAAATCCATGACATATGTTTATCTTGCCACATACACTCCTGATGTAGTCATAGCTATTGAAACCTAGTTAAAAAAAAAGAAATAAAAGGATAATGAGATCCCCCCAGGATATAATATACTCAGGCATAACGGACAAAACAAGCGTGCAGGCGGTGTAGCAATCGCATATAAAAATTCTTTAACTATTACATTACTTCCACAGGAAATACCCAAATTTAACAATGCTGAACTATTAATTACCCTCCTAAAAATCAACAATAGGAAAACTACATGTTTAACAGCAATTTATATACCACCAAGGAATAGCGTTGACACTGCTGAAAGCATCCAGTATTGGATATCTCAACAAATTAACCATAAAGCGATAATACTTGGAGACCGAAATATACACTGGCAACTCAAATTGCTCTACTCCCACTAAATCCATAAACTTGTACAACTTCAGACAATTAACAAACACCAAGATATTTTTAATGAAACACTAAAAAAAAAATATAACTGGAATGTACTTAGAACAATACTGTAGATACTGCAGTAACATACTTTAATATATTCTTACAGACCTTAAACAATTTAGCACCAGTACATAATAAAACAGTAAAGTCCAACCTCGCACTATGGCTGACAAAAGAAACAAAAAAAAAAATGATAAAAAGCGATAAAGCCTGGAAAAATTGATATAAAAATAGAACTCAAAATCCCTTCCAGCAATTCAGACATCTTAGAAACTTTGCAAAACTCCATCTCAATTAGGATAAGCAAACATACTATACCAACCTACAAGATAAACATATAAACAACCCAAAACTTTTTTGGTCATCACTAAATAAACTACTCCAACCTAGCAAGACCACCAGTCCCTCTAAAAACAGACAATACGTGAGACTATTCCCACACAGTTTAATTCCTACTTTATACCATCAATATTATCACTCTTAGACACTAAAACATCTGTCTCCATCACTCTACTCCTTTCCAATCAAAATCACCTACAGCTCTTCAATTTTAGCAGTACCTACCTTGCTCATAAGGAAGTTGCTCCTTAAACTAAAAACTGCTTCTATAGCTGTACACCAACTACCATCAGACTACATAAAAATGGCTGCAGAAGTCATAGCCTTCGCTGTGTCCATACTAATTAACAAGTCCACAGCAGAAATATGCATCCCATCACTGTGGAAAAAAATCCCACAGCATAATACTGCACAAAGTTGGCACATCTATAGAGTTTAATAACTAACGACAGATAGCAATTGTCTGCCCCCTCCACAATATTACAGAAATGCATCTATGTACAGCTGATGCAGTACCTAAATAACCTGCTCTCAGAAACATAACATGGCTTTCTGCCCCAGCCCTGCACCACTACTGCTCTATTACATTTTACCAGTATAATAAACCAACATAGAAATTATGGTCTGCTTGTGTCCACCATGTCCTTAGACTTGTCAAAGGCATTTGACATTGTCTCGCACCAGTTACTGCTCGTTCAACTCTCAACAGGACTTCCACAGTACTCCTCCTTGTTGAGATTCCTTAAGTACCTATCTGGAAGGCAACAAGCTGTTAAATGGCAACAACCCTTCTAATCTTTTCAGCCAATTACTACAGGTGCCCCTCAGGGCTCGCTTCTGGGTCCTCTACTATTTAATATATTTATTAATGACTTCCACACCTCCACTCATCATGCTAGTTTAGTTCAGTATGCAGATGACTCAACATTAATGTGTGCAGCCTCAACAATAAGCAAGCTCCAAGACATTACCCAAAAATCTTTCTTCTCTGTAGAAACCCAGCTCAAAAAATCAAGCCGCCTTCTTACCCTCAAGAAAACAAAGCTAATGCTTTTCACCTCAAATACTTGCCAAAATCAAAAGCAATCTTTAACATAAAGCCAACAAATAATACTGTCACTGAAATCATAACTCACAGTAAACTTCTAGGTGTTGAAACAGACGACAAAATCAGTTATGACCACCACACACTACACACCATTAAATCTACACACCAGAAACTAGGCTCCCTTTTATAGGATCAATGGATTCCTTACAGATACTGCAAGGAAAACTCTAGCCACCACCTTCTTACTGCCAACTCTCTTATACGCCTCTCCTATCCTAACAAACAATACTCAAAGAAAGAAACTTGCCTTATGCTACAACAAAATAGCTAATTTGCCACCAGTCTCCCTCATAGGACACACCATTGTCATAGCTTATAAAGCAATTAAACTGGCGTGAACTGCACAAATGTCTAACATTTTCACAACTACAGCACACAAACCAATTCATCATCCAGAAAAACACCCTGTGCTACAAAACTTATTACTACCCTACTGTCCAGCAAGGGCCCTCCACTGCAGTAAGAAATTCTTACGACTTACAAATAAGTCAAATAATGTTGCAGGAAACTTGCTTTACTCCCAATATGTTGCTAAGCTCTGGAATAGTATCCCTACATAAATAAACTTTCCGACAAACTCAGTAGTTTTAAACAACTGCTTAAACAACATCTTAACCAATCCTTGCCCTGTACATGCTGATCACATGGCTAAAACTGTGTGTTCACTGTATGATACTCTCCAAATTCTCTCCTTAAACATAATATTCTCAACCTCTTACTGAAATGACAAAAAAATAAGTTATGTCTTATCATAATGTTCCATCTGTGTTGTCGATCTTCATTTGTTTTTGACTGATGGTTTTGGTTCTGACTCTCTGAACCAATCCAGCCGTTGTATAGCTTGCATCAGCCAAAAAATCTCTGGAGATGCAAGTCTTCCCATAAATTCCCCTCTCCAGACTACCTCAGATCGAGTCTGCAAAGACAGAAGAATAATGTAATAAATGTCAGAAACCTTGTCTAAGATGCGCGTAACAATAAGAACCCAGGACAGGGTATCGCTCCACCAGGAAACATGAAGGAGGAGGCTGGCGGGATAGATGCAAGAATAGATGAAGATCAACAAGACAGATGGAACGTTATGGTAAGACATAACTTTTCTGATATCAATCTTCATCTATTCTTGACTGATAGAACAAAGTCCCCAGCTACCTTGTATCCTGGGAGGCTTTATAGAAGAACATTCCTGAAGACCACAGAACCAAAAGATGCTCTCTCTCCCCCAAGAGACCATATCCAATTTGTAATGCATAATAAAGGTATGAGGCGTACCCCAAGTTGCAGCTGCAGAAATTTCTGACACGGAAGTTATGGAGTGAAATACGGCAGAATTTGCCACTGATCTAGGAGAATTTGCCTTGACTGGTTTTGGGAGTTTCATATTCAAGTTCTTGTAGATGAAAGATGTACATTCTCTCAACCACCTGGAGAGTTACTTTGGACATGGATCTGCCTAAAGTTGCACTGGCGAAGGATATGAACAACTGATCAGATCTTCTAAACTGTTTAGTTCTATCTAGGTAGAACTGCAACTGCCTGTGTACATCCAGAAAGTGAAAGCAGTACTCTCTTTTGTTAGACAAATTTGGGAAAGATACAGTCAAGTCTATAGACTAACATCGGAGATCACTTTAGGAAGAAAGGTTTTATTTGTCCTGAGTGACACTCTGCTCTTATGGAAAATTAAGTAAGGAGCTTTAGAACACAGGGCTTGTAATTTGCAGACTCATCTTGCAAAAGTGACAGCTATGAGAAGTAATACCTTCCAGGAAAGGAACTTTAAATCACAGGTACTAGAGTCAGATCCCAAGGTGGGAGAGGATCTTTGAAAGGAGGCTTTAAGCATATTGTACCCTTTAGGAAAACCTTGCAAAGTCTGTGAGAAATCAAAGGTTGGTCTCCAAATCCAATATGAAAATTTGAAATTGCTGCTAAAATAACTGACAGTAGAACCAGAGGCTCCTTTATTAAAGGTGGCAACTAGGAATTCCAAAATGTTCTCTACAGGTGCTGAAAAATGGTTTAGTCCATTGTCAGAGGCCCAAACAAACAATCTCTTTTGTAAGTTAGCTTTCACCTTAAGTAGTTAATTGACTTTGTAAGTATTAGCCCAGAGAGTATTTAAGCTGTGACTTTTTGTTTTTCTTGATCTGAAGAAGTTTGTTTATTAGAATAAACGAAAAGCGCTTTATCATTTCCTTCTGTGCTACTGTGTGGTTTCTTCTCTATTTTGTTTTTCAGTAATCTCTTCCATTGCTTAGGTAGAGAGTTCTGGTGGATTGTTTATGAGATGTCAACAAAATATGCTGAAAGGGAGAAGGTATAGCATTACACCTGGCAACCATCAGAAGTAGAGGAACCAAGCTATGCTTGAGAGTCTGAAGACTAGGATACACTAGTCCCCGGGGATGGAATAGGAGGATCCGGAACTGGCTCCAGAATCCATGAGTGACAAAGTAGATGAGGCCAAAGGAAGGGAAACCATATCAAGGAGCAATAAGGATCATATTTCTTCTCAACTGAGATGCTTTCTTGAGAAATAATGGGATCAGAGGGAAGGGAGGAAAGGTGTAGAACAGACCCAGGAGCCAATCGTGAAGAAGAGCATCTCCAGGGGACTCCCGCTGAGGAGAAATTAGGGCAAAGTAGATTCTGCACTTGTTCAGGGGTGAGGCAAACAGGTCACCGCAAGGCTGGTCCAATGGAAAAAAAAATCTCCTTCATTACTCCGGGGTTCAGAGACCACTCTCGTGAGGCATGAGGATTCATCTGCTCAATTTGTCCGCAAATATGCTGGAAGTCCCTGGGATGTGCATTGCTATCAAAAAGCAGTTGGAAGATATGGCCCATTGCCACACTCAAAGGGCTTCTTAACACAATGGGTAGGACTTGGTTCCCCCCTGCTTGATGATGTACCAGACCACTGACATGTTGTCTGATTGAACAGCTATCATCACTAGAGGTAAAACAGAATGAAATGCTTGCAATGTCAAAAGTACTTTCCTTAGCTCCACTACACTAACATGCAGGTTGGCCTCGGGGGGGGGGGTACCAAGTGCCCTGGACTGTTTTCCCTAAATAATGCCCCCCCACCCCATCTGGGAAGCATCCATGGTCACTGAGGCCTTGGGCTGAGGGAAGATAAAGGGATGACCTCGAAAAATCTCCTTCAAATGCATCCACCAGATTAGATCGTTCTTGTAATGACTGGAAATGAAAATTAAGTGGTTCAAGAGTGAGTTAGGATAGACCACTAGTTTGCTAGTAGCCACTGTAGAACTCTCATGTGAAATTTGCTAATAGAACTAAGGTGATAGCAGCTGCCATGGAGCCCAGTGCTTGTAGAATCAGTTGAGCAGGTATCTTGTTTGAGTGTAGTAGTGGGTGAACTTGCATCTGTATCTTCTGCAACCTGTGAAGGGGAAGTGATGCAATGCAAGAAGTGTTGCGATGAGCTCTGATGAATCCCATTTCCTGGGTGGGGTTTAACTGGGAATTCGCAGCACTGACTGTTATGCCCTACTGGCAGAACAGGTCCAGTATGAAGTGCATGGCCTGATGCAGTAGATGTCTGGAGAGAGCAGAGAGGAGCCAGTTGTCTAGATAAGGAAACGCTCAGAATCCGTGCAGCCTCAAGTGAACTGTGACCCCTGCCAAGCATTTGGTGAAAACCCTGGGGGCTGTGGTGAGGTCAAAGGGCAGTGCCCTGAACTGGAAATGACTGGCTCCTATTCAGACATGGAGAAACTTTCTAGAGCACTTGTCTAATTTTATGTGGTAATACAGGTCTTTAAAGTAGATACAGCACAGCAAATCATCTTTGTCTAAGAAAGGGAGAATAGACTGAACTGATATCATCCAAAATTTTGCTTGTTGGACAAATTTGTTTAGAATACAGAAATCCAAAATTGGTCTCCAGTCCCCTGTCTTCTTTAGCACTAAAAGAATCCTGAGGTAAAAAAAGTATCCTAACTGGTCAGGTGGAACTTCTTGGATGACCCCCTTTTCTAGCAGCTTCTGTATTTCTATTGCTGCTTGAACTCTCTGACTGGGTGGAACATTGGGGAGTCTTGAAAGGGCTCTCTGATAAAGAGTGACAAGAATGTGGTAGAGGGAAGTCCTACTGCTTACCAGTGGGAGTGGTGAACATTGTACTGCCCAACACTAGAGGAGTAGTTTCCAGCTCTGAAATTGCAATTTTATTAGCCTTTTTAGGATGATTTCTGTCCCTTTAAACGTTCTGGCTTAAAAACGCGTGTCTGTGCATTTTTCACATTGTGCAGCACTGCAGGGCTACAGCTCAAGTATTCCAGGTGCCAGAAAGTCTGCTCTTCAAATTTTCCCTTAGAACTCGCTGGTTTCTCAGTAGCAGCACTAAAATCTGAACCCCTGTGACTAGCATTTGCTCTAGAACTTGCTGGAAAGCACTAGGAAGCCTGAAACTGATACAAGCACTCAACTCTCCTGGTCAATAAAGAGAAATTAATCGTAGGCACTAAGCCTATAACTGCAAAGTACTTTGCAAAGGTAGCCTCACTTTAGGCTTTGTGCCCATTGAGTGGCGCAAAGCTACAGTTATCCCACTCCCCAAGGGAGGATCCACCTTGAATCCTGGGAACTACCATCCCATCAGTCTGACGAGCCTGATCTTCAAGGGCATGGAACACATTATCATGGAACTTATAAACAAAGACATTGGCAACCTTCAAACACTGGACCCCACCAGTTTGGGTTCGTGAAGGACCGATCTTGTCTCCTGAACCTGAGTGACTTCTTCGAATTAGTCTCCAGAGCTGTGGACGAGGGTAACGGTCCACACAGCCTATCTGGACCTCGCCAATGCCTTTGACACCATCCCCCACTCTGGAATCACAAATAAACTTACTAAGTGGGGCATAAATCCTTACATAACTCGATAAGTTGCCAACTGGCTTACTGACAGAACACAGACTGTAAAAGTAGCAGACTCCAAATCTAGCTCCAGACAAGTGGAGTACCTCAGGGTTCAGTCCTGGGACCGCTCTTGTTTGGCATCTACTTCTCTGAAATACAGGCCAACACTAATGGACTCTGGTTAACAAAGTTTGCAGATGACTGCAAACTGGGAGCCATTACTGAATCCCCAAATTATGTGGATATTCTACAAAAGGGCCTTACAGAAACAGCTGCTTTGTGCCAGAGCCCTGGGCTTAAGCTTAATGCCAAGAAATGTATAGTTATCCCCTTTGGGAAAAACCATGTACCCATGAATTACCACATAGGTGGCAGTGCACTAAACACCGAAAGTGTGATGAGAGACTTAGGGACACAGGTGGACAGTGGTTTCACCTTCGATAACCACATCGCCACAACAATCAGGAAATCCTTCTATGTGGCACACCTCATCACTAAGGGCTTTTCATCCAGAAAAAAGGAGTTCATTGTCCTACAGTACTCATCCTTTATTAGACCCGTTACAGAGTATAACACCCCGTTTGGTATGTACCTCACAAGACATCTGCAACAGCTGGAAAGGCCGCAGAAATACCTCACTAAAAGAATCACAGGCCTAAAGCAGATGCCATATGCTGACCGTCTAAAAAAAAAACTCCAGCTATACTCTGTGGCATATCGTCTAGTCAGAGGCGATCTCTGCTTAATATACAAGGCCATGTCAAACCCTGAGCTGTTGGACATGCTCCACTTAAAAAAATCCCAATCCCTCAGAGCCACACGCTCCAGGGATCTAAACCTTGTCATCACAATGAACAAAACATGCTGGAGGGAATAGGTTCCTGACCTAGAGACTCCCCATACTCTAGAACAGACTGCCCATACATGTCAAGCAGAGCACCTCCTTGGCCCTCTTCAAAAGGAACCTTGATGATTGGATGGGAGATGGGAAATTCACCCCGGGGATCATGTCAGTCACCCTGCTACACAGGGGTCCAGGGAAGTAAATACTGTGGGAAGAAATATCTAGGGAATTGTTATGGGTAGGCTTGTATAGGCCCAAGGGCCGATAGCCTAGTACTAACCTATGAATTAGATAACCTCTGGTAATTATCCTTATCACCCAAGCGTTGGTGGTTATGCATTGCCAGGCATTTGGGTACAAGGAAAATTTTCCCACGACTGCTTCCAGAGGTAAGCAATTGGGCTTCCCCTTCAGGAGCACTGACAGGGCTGACCAAAGAACAAAACTCTGGAACCTTGATTCTGCAGACCACTCCTGCATCTGGGATAGCATCTTCCATTATAATTACCCATCTGCCCCAAGGGGAGTCCAAGCCACGTGTGTCTTGGAAAGACTTTTGGTATTTCTTGAACCACATTTTACCACTACTTTGATTCCTGGAATAAGATCGTTGAGGAGTGGAAAAGCATATGCCCACAGTAGACAAAGTTTTTCCATCCTTCTCACACCTAGACAGAGTTTCCTTAACTTTGGGACCAAACAAAGAGGACTCGTCAAAGGGGGCAATGACAAAGGAAAACTTGAATGGTTTCATAAATTTACATAGCATCTAAGCGAGTCTCCAAATTGCAATGCCTGAAGCTGCTGACCTGATTGCCCCTTCGTCTGCATGTGCAATGAGCCTCATGGACAAGTAAGAGATTAACTCCAGGGTAGCTAGTTGGGAAGCTACCTTTTCCTGGACTCCCTCAGCCACCGTTCCTGCCACAGTATCTGACAACTCCTTAATCAGATACCTTTGGAGTCTATTAAATGTGCCAATAAGTTCAAGGACCTGATGGAGAAGGTCAATGATGCATAGACTCGCTTCCCAAATCTGTCCATCACCCTGGACTCTCTGCTCGGGGAGTGGACAGTAGAACTTTCCTTGGCTAGTTCTTTTTTAGTGGCTGCCGCAACCACAATGGCATCTACTACCAAGCCTTTAGACCAGTGGGGTTGGTCTTCTGGAGCAGTAAGTATCTTGTCAGGTCTCCGGGGGACTGGTTCCACAGAATCAGGAACCTTACAAGCCCGCTGAGCAATTAGCTTAATTAAATCGCCAGCGAGCAGGGTCACATAAGAGGTAGACGGACACACACCAAAGGCCTGCAAGTACACAGATTCCTCCGAGGATGTGACTTTGGACTTCCAATCACCCCTCTGTTTTAGGATCTCCCGGGATGATCATGGGGAACCTTCCCCTTCATCGAAATCTGTGTCCTCTGTGACATATTTTTCCAGAGAATCAAGGTGCTTCCTCTTGCACAATCTCTTCTGAGGGGGCTCTTCAATAGGAACATCTGAGGAGAGCTCAAAAGAGGTAATAGCTTTAGAAGGTAAGTCTTGCGACTGTGATGTGCACTTTCCGGGGGTAAAGGCTTGTGGCTGAACTTAAGAACCTGGGGGCCTCAAGGCGAGGCTCCGATAACCCAGAAGCCACATGAGAAGAAGCAGTGGCCAAATCCCTTTCCATAGCATGAAAAGCAGGACCCCCTAAGGAGGGATGGGAGCCCAAAACTAAGACCAACAAACTTGGACCTGGGGTCACACCCCTCCCCAAGAGCCCCCACCTAAAATACCAGAACCGAGGAAGGGTCCTTCGCCACCACAACCTTAAGGGATATGGATGGCTCCATAGAATGCTTGGAACCGAAACAAACCCTCTGTGCTCGACAGAGAAAACATGGTCCTGGGGACCTGACGGTGCCGATGGCACAGAGGGGGGGTCAGAGCCAGACTTGGCGTGGAGGACAAAACTGCAATTAGCGTCAAAGTGATAGAAACCTGGGTAGTCAGAGCCAAAAGCTCTAAAACCTGAGCTGAGGTTAGAGGAGGAGAGTAATTGGGTGCAGACAGAGAAAAAAAACACCTGCTCCAGAAGGGAGAGTGGGCTGAACAGAAGAGGAAAGGCCCTGGGCTGCCAAGATTTGGTCCACCAACCTAACAACATCCAGTTCCAAAAGACTTCTTGTGGAGCACATTGAAAAGGTTGAAGGAGACTCCGGTCTCTCTACAAACGGACTAGGCAATTACTCAAGAAAGGGATCTACTGATGGCGAGTAAGTAGACCTGGGTTCTAAAATTATGATTTGTTTTGGTACAATCTGTTGCACCATGGGTGAAACAGCCGGCACTGAAATCAGAGTTGTAGAGATAATCGGAGCCATAGACCTAGGGCACTGAACCATAGATGTAGTCGCTGTATAAGGTACCAAAGAACTCTTCCTTGCCAGAGACTTTGACCTTTCCGACAGTTTTGGAACCTTGGATTTTGGTGCCGAGGAGGAGCCTTCAGAGGCATATTTGTGCTTTTTAACGGGTGGTGCTGAAGGGGATGATGGCAGTGATAGAGAAGACTTAGAGCCAAAGGCCAGCAGACACTGGTCAGCCTTGGACAAGGCTTCCTCGAAAGGGGCCTTAAGGAGACCTTTGATGATCAATTTATTCTCTCTCTCCACCAGGGTTCTATTACTAAAACCCTGACAAATGGTACAATCAACACTCACATGAGGCACACCCAAGCAATAAACACATTTGTCATGACTGAGTTTGGCATTTTTCTGCTGCACTCAGTATATTGTTTGAAACCTGTAGTTTAAGATTTTAGCTTTTCTGCCACATCTACTAACTCTCACAGACAGACAAACAGACAGACACACACGCTAAGGAAAGTAGAGAAGGAAAGTCTACCACCAATGGTAGAGAAGTTACCACAAGGGTAAAAATAGAAAGGAACTAACAGCGATGGTAGGAGGAAAAAAATTACCAACGGTACGAAGGAAAACACACACACACAAGGGTAGACCAAACTTTCAACAAGAGACACTATGAAGCAAGAGTTATAAAAATAACTCTAAATCAGTTAGAAATAGCTATGACAAGTTTAGAAATACTTAGCTACGAGAGATGACTGGCTGACACATCTGATTCACAAGAGTGGCAAACGAGATCTGATGTAATCTGGACAGAATCACGGGTAGACTTGTAGTTCAAGAGATTTTGTTGGCTGAAGCGAGCTATACAATGGCCGGATCAGTTCCAAGGGTCAAAACTGAAACCCATCAGTCATGAATTAGATGAAGATTGACAACATCAGATCAATTTTTATACATAACTGCTGCCTGTAAAATCCACCAAGATGCATGTGTGCTCCCCTCTTCAATAACTTTCATCTCTGTAAAATCTTAGAATGTTTAAATGTAAAAAGAAGTTATGTACTTACCATAACGTTACATCTGTGGTGCTCATTTTCATTTATCCTTGACACATGGGTTCAGGTCTAATATTGGAACACACACTGCCATTACTACAGCTCGTGCACACCAAAAACTCTCGAGCTTCACTTCTACCCACAATCCTACTCTATTTACCTTGGATCGAGTTTGCAGACTACAGATATAAAGTCATAGATAAGAAAGCCTTCATGGAGACCATATCTGCTATGCCTTAATGATTACAGTAAAGATACAAGTCCATTATCCATTCCACCAAAGGGCCTTCAAAGGCCGGGGGATGGAGGGAGGGAAGTCAAGGATAAATGAAAATGGACAACACAAATGGAATGCTATGGGTAGTACATAACTTCTTTACCTGATGTTGTCAATTTTCATTTTATCCTTGCCATATGGGGCAAAGTCCCCAGCTACCTTAGACCTTGGGAGGACTCACAGAAGGATATTCCTGAGCACCACTGAACCAGAGGATGATCTTCCAATTTGTAATGAGTAATAAAGGTATGGGGAGAAGCCCAAGTTGCTGCTGCACATATATCATCCATAGAAGCTCTAGATTGGAAAACTGCTCAAGTGGCTACAGATCTTGTAGAATGTGTCTTAATAGGCCTAAGCAAATCAATTTTCTTCTTGTTATAAATGAAGGATATACAGTCCTTGAGCCATCTAGCCAAGGTCATCTTGCTGACTGGTTTACCAGACCTTGCACTTGAAAAGGAGACAAATAGTTGGTCAAATTTTCGGTACTTTTCCGTTAAACCCCTAGCTGTCTTTGCTCCGCTGGCGCTGTTATGTTTTTGTTTTATAGGTTCATAGGTAGGTACTAGGCTATCGGCCCAAGGGCTTAATGTAAGCCTAGCCAACAGGCTTCCCTGGCTTACGTCACCCACAAAAGTTATTTTCCTGTGCCACTGTCGAGCAGAGACACAGAAGTGATCCCTGGGGTGTATTTTCTATTTCCCATCCACTCATCAAGATTTTTCTTGAAGATTGCTAATGAACTTTGCTTGACATAGATGAGTAGCCTGTTCCAGAATATGGAAAGTCTCTGGGACAGGAATCTATCCCTCCAGCATGTCCTGTTTATTGTGGTGACAAGGTTTAGGGTCCCTAGAGCGTGTAGCTCGGAGGGATTGGGATTTCTTTAGGTGTAGCATGTCCAACAGGTCTGGGTTTGGCACAGCTTTATATGTTAGGCAGAGATCACCTCGGAGTAGGCGATATGCTACAGAGTAAAGCTGGAGTTTTTTGAGGCGGTCAGCGTATAGCATTTGTTTGAGGCCAGTAATCCTCTTTGTGAGGTACTTCTGCGGCCTTTCCAGCTGCTGCAGATGTCTTGTGAGGTACATTCCAAAAGGGGCGTTGTACTCTATAATGGGCCTAATGAATGTCGAGTAGAGGGGAAAAAATGACCTTTTTTTTCCTGGATGAGAACCCTTTTATGGTGAGGTGTGCCACTTAGTAGGACTTCCTGACTACTGTGGCGATGTGACTATCAAAGGAGAGACTACTGTCCACCTGGATCCCAAGGTCTCATCACACATTTGGTGTTATGTAGATTGCTGCCTATGTGGTATTTCATGGGTACAGAGTTTTTACCAAAGGGGATGACACAGCACTTTTTGGCACTGAGCTTGAGGCCATGGCCATGACATCAGGCATCTGTCTCAGCGAGACCCTTCTATAGGATGTCCACATCATTTGGGGACTTCACTATGGCTCCTAGTTTGCAGTCATCTGCGAACTTCGTTAGCCAGAGGCCTTCTGTGTTAGCCTGCACTTCAGAGAAGTAGATACCAAACAGGAGAGGTCCCAGGATGGAACCCTGTGGTATTCCACTTTTCACTGCTTTGAGGTCAGATTTGGAGTCTGCAACATTTACAGTGTGGGTTCTGTCAGTGAGCCAGTTGGCAACCCATCTTGTGATGTAGGGATTTATACCTAGTTTAGTGAGTTTAGCTATAATTCCAGAATGGGGGATGATGGTGTTGAAAGCCTTGGCGAGGTCAAGATAGGCTGTGTGAACCACCTTACCCTCATCTACGGCTTTGGTGACTGCCTCAAAGAAGTCAATCAGGTTCAAGAAGCATGATCTGCCTTTCACAAACCTGAACTGGGTGGGATCCAGAGTTTGGAGGTTACCAGTGTCTTTGTTTATGAATTCCATGATGATACGTTCCATGGCCTTGCAGACCAGGCAGTCAGGCTAATAGGTCGATAGTTCCTGGGATGAGTGGTGGCTCCCCCTTTGTGGAGTGGGATAACTGTTGCTGTGCGCCATTCAGTGGGCACAAAGCCTGATGCGAAGTTATTATTGAACATGGTGCTTAAGTGGGGAGCCAGTTTGTTCTGAAGTTCATGTAAAACGCAGCCTGGGATGTTGTCTGGTCCCACGGATGCTGTGTTTTTAGCTTTAGAGAGTGCAGCTTTTACCTGCGTAGTTGTGATTACAGGGACTCTGCATTTTTCCTGTATACATATAGACCCTTTAGGGGGTGGGGGGGTAAAGTTAGCACTGAACCTATCTGCCAGGATGTTGGCAATATCAGTTGGTTCTATAATTTTCGTGCCTTTGTGCTGTAACTCAGAGCAGATCTGAGTATTGCCATCGAGATTCTTGACATAGCTATAGAATGCTTTGTGGATGTCCTAAGAATTAGTGGCGATTTTGTTTTCATAGCTAGCTTTGGAGGATCTTATAAGGGATCTCAGCTTCTTAATGAGGCTGACCAGGGAAGCTCCTCCACTCATGGGATTTTACTCTCTTTTGCAACAGTTTTTTCCTTCTGTTGTACAGTTTGTTTATGCAGGGGACCACCAGATTGGCTTACTTTTTTTGGAGGATAGCATCTTGGTTCTGTTTGGGATAGCACGATCCATGCACTCGTGTAAGTGCTTACAGAGTGCATTTGTGTAGGATTCAGCAGTTGTAACTGTATTGTCCATCTACATGGGTGTCATGAAGTTCACCACTTCTGTCTTAAGAAGCATGAAGTTGGCTTTGGAGAATTTTTTTACCGTGGTTTACTTAATGGGGGGTGGGGGTGGGATGTGGATATCAAGGGTGATTAGCTGATGGTCGGATCAGACCGGGGAGTTGACTTCAAGTGTGGAACACGGAGTTGACTTCAAGTGTGGAACACCGGTCACTCATGTTGGTAATGACTAGGTCTAGGATACTGTGTGGATAAGTTGATCCAGGTCAGTGGAGTTTATGAATTCCAGAAAGCAGTGAGCTAAGAAGTTGGTACACGAGTAGTTTTCCCAGTTTATGGTGGAGTAGTTGAAGTCGCCCATTATTAGGGTGTTTGGTTGAACCCTAATATTTTCCAGTACATCAAGAAAAGAGGAATGGGAATCCTGGAGCATGGTGGAGGATCTGTAGCAAGCTACAATTTGGATTGCAGTTTTGCCCAGAGTTATTTGCACTTGGATAACCTCGGATGCATTATGCTGAGCAACTAGCCTGGAGGTGTGGATATCCTTAATGAATATGGACACACCGCTGCCTTTGGTGTTTTGGTCCAGGTTACATGGCCGTAAAGTGTGATATGAGTTACAGCCTGGTAGTGCAGGGGTGCTCTCTGGAGCCTTGAACCAGGTCTCAGTCACTGCACAGATATTGATGTTCTCCATTTTAAGGAGTGCCTCGAGTGAGTGCATTTTGAGATTTAGACTTCTAGCATTGAGTTATTTATTTGAACCTTGCCTAAGAAAGGCACTATAGGGGCAGCAAGAGCCTTAGCCAGTATCCGGAATCCCAGGGGTGACAGGTGCAGGCTATCTGTTGCAAAGCATTGTGGTCTTATATGGAGGACTAAAAAATGGTTATTGGAATTATGTTTGTAATATTAATAATACATTCAAAGCCGTACCGCGTATTCATGCTGCTGGCGCTGCTGTGTTTTGCATAGAAAGCAGGAATTCTAAAGGTAAAACTGTACAATGTGTTTAGTCTTCTTGCTCTGCGCTGCCCTGTTTTGATTATATGTAATCAAACATGCAGGTCTGAAATATATTTAATGTAAAGTGATGTAGAGGAAGAAAGGTTTTTTTTTTTGTATGTACACGTCTTCGCTCTGCAGGCAGTGGTCTGTGTAATCATTCATGCAGGAGTGATATACATATAGGTTTGAGGTGGATGAGTGTAAATTGCAGGTGAAAGGCTTTGCATGCCAGGGATTTGTACATACATATATTTTTATGTACTGTAGTTTTACTTCATGGAAAACAGTAACAGCAAACAAAATAGTAGCGTGAAATAATGAAATATTTATTGTGAAAAAAATACACAAAGAAGGAGTTCTGTTGTGTCTGTAAACATCTTAAGTTCATGAGGAACAAACACATTCAACAGGGTTCATGGCAGTATGTAGTATATATTGGAAGTAATCATTCATAACAAGTAATCTAAACAGGAGTCATGAAAGTAGCAACTGCATGTAATATGGATGAAAACATTTCACTTTTACTATGTAAGCGGTGCCACAAATTCAATCAGATAAGATTCTAAATGTTGGAGAGCAGTCCCTCTATGCCGTTTATTCCGCTACTTTGCAGTACCTCACAAGCGCTCCACTTTCTGGGTATGACAACCTGCATCTGGATCCACAAAATTACAAGAGTAATTTACAGTCAAATGGTGATAACCAGCCGCTTCCAATTCCTCCAATTGATAGCCTCTCCAACAGTCAAAGAAAACAGTGGTTCCATCTTTTACATTGTCCTGTATGGCTGACAGTAATGTTTTTGCTGATCGATCAGGAACAGCAACAAGGAAGCATTAATTTGTTTCTCGACAACCACCACCAAAGACCTTTGTGGGGGCAGAACTTCGGGTAAATAAACTCTCATCAATCTCAACCACTCCGTCTGGGCCACCAATTTTCACATTCGGACTTAACGAACTGGCATATACCTCTCTGAGGTAATTATTCCAGTCCACTGTTGTATTATGATTCAGTTGTAGCTGTTTTTTGCAGAATTCAACAGATGTCATCTCCAGACACCACAGATAAGTGAATCTAACGGCGGTTACAAATGCTATGCGGGATGCATAAAACCAAGTGTTAGTTCAGATACCTTTCTCTTCCCTGCAGGAATGAAGGCTGCATAGCCATTTGGCGTAACAGGTATACCTCACTTTCATTAAATGATTATTTGAACACAATCTCTCTTTGTGTAAAATACCTTTATCTTGAAGAAAAGTAATAGCCACTTCTTTATTTGTGGGTAAATCCCACAATGTAACATCCATGGCAGCCATACTACTCCTTAACATTCTATGACAGAAAACACAATTTCTCATTACTGTTTCTCGTGCTTGTCTACTGTAAGAAAAAGCGGGAACTTTGTTTTAAAAACCCTTTATTGCATATACGTGAATTATACTTAAACATATCGTTCAGCATGTGGTAGGTTTGTAATTCTGGATTTCACGCATTACTGTTATTCCAACATGATTATGCATATATAACATTTTCTACTGAAAGTGTTTTCTCAATTTATACATCTACTTCTTAAAAAAAGAAGTTATGTCCTTACCATAACGTTCCATGTGGAGTGTTCATCTCGCCTTGGTTATTACACATGGGTTCGGAGCCGATCCTCGGCTCCGTGCCGGCCGACTGCAAGCTCTGCATCGAGAAGAAGCTCGAGGACACCTAATACCCACAATCCCCCTCTGCCTTTACCTCAGATCTAGTTTGCAAGCAAACCAGACATAAAGCACACACACATGCCAAACTATATACATAGAAGTACATATATACAAACATACCAATGGTATGATAGTAACACTAATAATGCAACAGCAGAAGGAGAATACTCCAGACCAGGCACCAAATAGAACGTTCTTCCTAAGGGTGGGAGGGGTGGGAGTGTAATAACCAAGGCGAGATGAACACTCCACATGGAACGTTATGGTAAGGACATAACTTCTTTATGTGAGAGTGCTCAATCTCGCCTTTGTTCTTACACATGGGTAGCGTCCCTAGCTCCATGATCCTGAGGAACTCAAGGGAGAACGTTCTTGAGCACAGTGGAACCAAAGGTTGCCCTATCCCTAGAAACCCTGTCCACTTTGTAATGAGAGATAAATGTATGTGGTTTAGCCCAAGTAGCAGCCGCACAAATAGTGTCTAGTGGTAGCGAGCTGCGTGAGCCAAAGATGTAGAAACTGATCTGGTGGAATGTCCTTTGGGTTTTACTGATAATGTTTGATCAGAGGCCTCATAAACATATGTGATACAGTCAGTTAGCCATTTAGAAAGAGTTCGTTTCGTAACTGCAAGACCCTTTCTGCTGTCAGCAAAAGCTACAAATAGTTGATCAGATTTCCTGTGATCTTTTGTTCTATCCAAATAAAATCTGAGTTGTCTATGGACATCCAGTTTGTGCAACATATACTCCAATTTATTAGAGTGGTTCTTAAAGAAGGTGGGTAATTCAATGGACTGATTAATATTACTAGAAGAGCAAACTTTGGGGAGAAAGGATGGATTAGTGCGTAGGGATACTCTGTCAGAATGAAATATTAAATAAGGATGTTTGACAGAAAGGGCCTGAAGCTCAGACACTCGTCTAGCAGATGTAATGGCCACTAGAAATAAAGTTTTCCATGACAAAAATTTCAATGTGCAACTTGAGGCTGGTTTAAAGGGTGGCAACATCAACTTAGAGAGCAACAGGTTCAAATTCCACGGTGATGTCGGACTTCTGACTGGTGGTCTGATATGAAAAGAACCTTTTAAAAAGGCTTTACAAAGTCTGTGAGCCATAATAGGCACCACATTCCTCTACATGATAGTTAGAAATGGCAGCTAACTGTACTCTTAAAGTAGCCGGGGAAGCTCCCTCATGAAATAGTTCAGTCAAGAACTCTAAAATCTTGTTTAACGGAGCTATAACAGGGTCCAAATGATGTGACTCCGCCCAAAAGACAAAACGTTTCCACTTACTGGTGTAAGTCTTTGTAGTGGAAACTTTATGAGAAGCTACTAAAATATCTTGAACCGCCCGATGTAAGGGGAACCGACCTGGCTAGAAAGGGAAGCGGAGCAGCCAAGCTGCTAGATGGAGAGATTCTAGAGATGGGTGAGGAACTCCTGACGAGTGAGTCAGTAGATCTGGCTCTGGGTCCAGCATCCAAGGTCCCCGAATGCGGTGATGCAATAGAAAAGGGAACCAAATTTGACGAGGCCAGAACGGAGCAATGAGAATAATAGTCCTCTGAAGGTTGTTGGCTTTCTGTAGAAACTTTGCAATCAGGGCAAATGGAGGAAAAGCATATAGGAGACCCGGGGGCCAATCGTGCACCAGCGCGTCCCTGGGGACTTCCCCTGGAGGGGGTAATAGGGCAAAGTAGCTCCTGCATTTGGCGTTCATTGGAGATGCAAACAGATCGCAGGTAGGCTGGCCCCATTTGCGAAAAATCCTTCGCAACTGACTGTTTGAGGGACCACTCGTGAGGCAACAGTATTGCCCTGCTCAGCCTGTCGGCTATGACGTTGGATGACCCCGGGATGTGCGTTGCGATCAGAAAGCGACCGGTGGACTCTGCCCATTGCCAAATTCTCATGGCCTCTCTGCATAGTTGGTAAGACCTGGTTCCCCTTGCTTGTTTATGTACCAGACTACGGACATGTTGTCTGTCTGAACTGCAATGGTCCCTGGAGGAAGAAGGGGAGCAAAGTGTTGCAACGCCAAAAACACTGCCCTCAACTCCAGAACATTGATGTGCAGATTGTACTCCAGATTGGTCCATTCGCCTTGGACTGTCTGTCCCTGAAAGATGCCCCCCCACCCTATCAGGGAAGCGTCCGTGGTTATAAATAAGCTGACGGTGTGGGTAGCACAAATGGTCTTCCGCTGGATAGGTTGCAAGTCTGTAACCACCACATTAGGTGTGATTTGCATGTTTTCGTTATCAATATTTCGTGAGTCAGTGGAAGTTGTTGGAATGACCATTGTGCAAACAGAAGCCATTGTAGCACTCTCATGTGCAGTCTTCCCAATGGTATCGCAACGAGAGAAGCTGCCATGAGACCCAAGACTTTCAGAACAATTTTTGCCGGGGACTTTCTGGACGACAGCAGAAGAGAAATGTTGATTTGAAGTGCTTCTATTCTTTCTGTAGGAAGTTTTAGAACTAAATGGTGCGTATCTAATTCCGCTCCTATGAATAAGATATGCTGTGATGGCTGTAGTAAAGATTTTTCGAAATTTATTGAAATTCCAAGGTGTGTACAAAGTTGTAGTGTGTAATCCCTGGCCTGTATCAGTTGACGCCTGGTGGTGGCAGACAGGAGCCAGTCGTCCAGATACGGAAACACCTGGAATCCTAGGCGCCTCAGATGAGACGCTACCACTGCCATGCATTTGGTGAAGACCCTGGGGGCTGTAGTCAGACCAAAGGGCAGGGCTCGAAACTGATAGTGACTGGCTCCCAGCCGGAAGCGCAAATGATCCCTGGACGCCCTGGCCATTTTGATGTGGTAGTATGCGTCCTTCAGATCTATCGAGCACATCCAGTCGCCCTTCTGTAAGAATGGAAGGATCGATTGAAGCGTGACCATTCGGAACTTTTCCTTCTTGACAAAGGTGTTGAGATGGCTTAGGTCCAGAATCGGCCTCCAGTCCCCTGTTTTCTTTGGAACTAAAAAGAACCTTGAGTAAGTTCCGAATCCTATTTGGCCCGCTGGGACTGGTTGGATGACTCTTTTTTCTAGCAGCTTTGAAATTTCTGTAGCTGCTGGCTCTCGCAGATGGGGTGGTACATCTGGGAGTTTTCTCTTTGGAATGGGTGTGGATAGAAATGGGATTTTGTAACCTCTGGTAACAACGCTTTTTACCCAATTGTCTGAAGAAAGGTTTTGCCAGGCCTGAGGGTATAAAGCTAAGTGACCCCCGACTGCCTCCAGAGCAGGACAGTCGGGCCTCCTCTCAGGAGTGCTGAAAAGGTTTGCCAGGGAGGTTATCCCTGTCACCTTGGTTCTGCGGACCCCCTCTGCCGCCAGGGCGGCGTCTTCCACCTCTGCCCCCCCCCTCTGCCTCTAGAGGGGGCATCACCCTGTGTGTTTGGGAAAGATCCTTGGGGTTTTCGAAACCACATTTTCCCACCACGTTGCCCTTTGGGGTACGGTCTGGAAGGGTGGAAAACGGACTCCGACAGCAGACAGAGTCTTTCCCTCCTGTTCACACCGGGTAAGGGTCTCCTTTACTTTAGGGCCAAAAGTGTGGCTCCATCAAATGGGCGTTAGTAAAGGAAGACTTGAAGGCTTCCATAAGCGAACATAAGCGCATCCAGGATTGCCTACGAAGAGCAATTGCTGAAGCCGCTGCCCTACTCGATCCCTCGGCTGCGTATGATATCAGCCTCATGGACGAGTTTACAATGGATGTAAGGGTGTTGAGATGTGCTGTAACTTTCTCTGAAACAGCAGCATCTGTAGTACCCTGGAGGGTATCTCCCAACTCTTTGACTAGATCCCTCTGTAAGCGTGTAAAATGAGTCAAATAGTTCAGGGAACGCATAGAGAAAGCCGCTGAACTGAAAATGCGCTTCCCGTATCTGCCCATGGTCCTAGAATCTCTGTTAGGCGGATGGACAGATGAGGAAGACTCCGACATCTCCTTTTTTGTGGCCGCTGCCACCACCATGGCGTCTACTGGGACTCCTTTGGTGAGGTAAGCCTTGTCCTGTGGTGCCGTAATGTACTTATTAGGCTTCCTAGGGACTGGTTCCACCGTGTCAGGTGTCTCCCACGCCCTTCGAGCAATCAACTCCATTAACTCATCAAAGGGCGGAGTGACCCAGGAGGAGGAAGGGCGAGCACCAAATGCCTTCAGCAAAACTGACTCATCCTCAGAAGGGGGGAGGGATTGCCAGTCACCTCTCTGTTTTAGGATCTCCAAGATGTCAGAAAAGGAGACATCTTCTGAAGGTGACTTAGGGGACCCTTCTGACTCATCCAAGTCAGTATCGGATGTCAAAGATTCTTGTGGAGAATCCAAGTGTCTCCTCTTACACAATCTTTTCCTAGGGACTTCTTCGTGGGGAACATCCGAAGAAGCCTCCGAGGAAGAGGGGGCACCCTCTAGGGGTGGCTGAGACACCGGTGCTCGACGCTTGGATGTAGCCGTGGGTGCAGAGAAGGATAACGGTCCTTTGTGGGGAGGAGAAGCTGTTACTGCTGATGTGGTTGTCTGGGTAGACAACACCTTCCTCATGAGGTCGAAGGCCCCCGGGTCCCGAGTCGAGGTATCTCCCGGTTCCGAAGAAATGGGAAGAATCCCCGAAACAGGAACCGAAGGCACCGACCCCGAGGACGGAACCGAGTCGATCCGCGCCGAGGCTCCGAGAGGGAGTGTCGGAACCGAAACATCAGTCCGACTCTCGGTCCCGGAACCAAGGATGGATCTTCGGCCCCGAGACTCCAGTACCGGATCGGATGGAGTCGAGGTGAACGGTGCCGACCGAGAAAAAGACGGTTCTGGCACCGAGGGCTCCACAATCATCAGTTCAGCCTCTTCCGGCTCCGAAGACTGGACAGGTCTCGGAGGAGGAACGGATGGAGATAGGGGCAGGCCTTCAAGTCTCGACATCAACTGAGAGGAGACCGAGATAAGCTTGGATAAGGCCGTATGCTCCATCAATTTCTGCACCACACGGTCCACATCGGTGTCGGAGAGGGGCCTGGAAGAACGAGTCGAAGGGATCGAAGACGGAGCCGACCTCAACAGAGTCGGTGGAGGGAGCTCCGTCACCGGTTCCAAGACTCGAGGCTCGGAAACTGCCAACAGATGAACACTCGGCCCCGAAGTCTGTGGAACCGGTGATCTAACTTTACCCGAAGAGCTCGGAGCCGATGACTTGGGCTCCGACGTCTTCGATTCCTTTGAGGATTTGGATGCCTGGTCTGAAGCATCCAGAGCCTCCTGGAAAGAGGGTTTCAATAAACCTCTGTCCATCAGTTTCCTGCGCCTATCTGTCATGACCCTCCCACTAAAAGAGTGACAAATAGAACAGTCCTCTTGTAAGTGGAGAGGGCCAAGGCAGTAGACACAGGAACTGTGGTTGTCCGTGACCGACATCTTTTGGCCACACTGGCAACGTTTAAATCCAGATTTCATTTTCTCAGACATTTTGTAGTAAGAGAAAAAAGTCAAGTCCAGTAACAGTCAATCCAGAGAAAAAAAGGGTCAAATCCGGTAAATATGTCAGTCCGTTTGTCAATCCAAGTAGGGGTGGTAGGCCCCGAAAAACTCTATACCAGTTAAAAGAAGTTAAACTAAGTTAACGGTACCGAGAATTTCTCTGTCTACACACACACCATACACTAAATACAGTAGAAGTAATTTTGAACAAGTTCTCCTAAAATTTAACAAAAAGAAAGTTAAATCTTATCTGAAAATCCTCGAGCTAGCCTCCAGCGATGCGAATGCAGCAGCGGCAAACTAGATCTGAGGTAAAGGCAGAGGGGGATTGTGGGTATTAGGTGTCCTCGAGCTTCTTCTCGATGCAGAGCTTGCAGTCGGCCGGCACGGAGCCGAGGATCGGCTCCGAACCCATGTGTAAGAACAAAGGCGAGATTGAACACTCTCACATTTAATTTTCAGGAAAATAAGAAATGTACATCAGCAAAAAAGAAGTGTAGTGGACTGTAGCAATCGCAAATAAAACACTGAAGCCAATATAACAGCAAAATACCGTATAAATACCACTCTCTCTCCTGGTAGGGGTTTAACGGAAAAGTACCAAATTTTCTTATGTCTTTCATTCTGTGTAGATAAAAATTTAATAGTCTGTGAACATCTAACAAATGCAAATATTTACCTTCGTTTGTAAAATTGAGAAAGAATACTGGTAAATTAAGAGTCTGACTGATGTTAGTCGCTGACACTATCTTAGGTAGAAAAGCGGTATTTCTCCTTAAGAAAACTCTGTCTTTGTGAAAAATTAGATAAGGTGGTCTACATAACAAGGCTTGTACTTCTGAAATCCTTCAGGTAGAGGTTATTGTCACCAAAAATAAAGTTTTCCATGACAAATACTTTACATCACAGTCTGCAAGTGGTTCGAAGGGGGATTGTAACACTAGATTTAGATCCTATGGTGGAGTAGGATCCTTAAAAGGAGGTTTCAACAATAGTGTCCCTTTCAAAAAGGACTTACAAAATTTATGAGAAGCCAAGGAATCGTCTTCCAAACCATTATGGAAATTTGAAATTGGTGTCAGTTGAATTGCAATGGTAGATGGAGAAGCTCCTGCACTGAAAAGAGAAGCTAAGAAATCTAAAGTGTTATCAGCAGATGCAGAAAAGGGGTCAATATCCCTTTCATGAGCCCAAAAGGTAAACCTCTTCCATTTACTAGCATAGAGTTTTATGGGTAGAAAGTTTATGAGAAGCTAGGAGAATTTACATACTGGGGAAGAAAGGTTAACCCACCTGGCAATTAAAAGAACTGGAGGAACCATGCTGTCAGCTTGAGGTTCAGAATGTTTGGACGAACTAATCCCTCTGGATGGTACAGAAGGACTGGAGCCGGGTCCAGAGTCCAAGGTCGCTGAATCAGATAAGACCAAAGAAAGGGGAACCATATCTGTCGAGGCCAATAAGATGCAATGAGGATTACTTTGCTGTTCAGCCTGACTGCTCCATTTAAGAATTTTTGGATTAGAGGTATTGAGGGAAAAGCATATACAAGTCCAGAAGGCCAAGTGTGGAGAACAGTGCCACTTGGGGACTTCCCTACGGGGGGGGGGGTCAAGGCAAAGTAGTTGCTGCATTTGTTGTTCACAGGTGAGGCAAAAAGGTTGCAGCAAGGCTGGCGCCACTGACAAAAAATCTTAACCATCACCTCTGGATTGAGAGACCACTCATGAGACAGGAGGATACTTCTGCTCAGTTTGTCTCCTATCATACTGGAATTTCCTGGAACACGAGTTGCTATCAGAAAGCGGTTGGAAGAGATTGCCCACTGCCACATTCTGGACGCTTCTTGACAAAAGGGGTAAGATTTCGTTCTTCTGTTTGTTGAAGTACCAAACTACTGACATATCTGCTTGAATCACTATTGTTCCCACAGGAAGAGCAATCTGAAAGGTTTGCAGTGCTAAAAGCACCTCTCTTAGCTCCAGAACATTGATATGCAAGTTGGCCTCTAACGTGGACCAAGTGCATTGGACAGTCTTGCCCAGAAAATGCCCCCCACACCTTACCTGGGAGGCGTCCATGGTCACTATGGCCTTTGGTTCTGAAGGATGAAGGGGCGGCTCAGGAGAATTTCTCAGGAATGTATCCACCAAGCTACATCTTTTTTGCAATAACTGGTGATCAGAATCTGGTCCAACATGGGTTGATATAGCATTGACCATAGAGATGCAAGCAACCACTGTAGAATTCTCATGTGATATCTTGCTAGGGGAACTAAAAGTTACTGCAGCGACCATAGAACCTAGTGCCTGTAAAATTAGAGGAGTGGGTACTTTCTTGCTGTGGATTATTTTCTGAACCTGTGTTCTGATTTTCTGAAATCTCATGGAAGGGATTCTAAAGATGTTGTTATATTTAGTACTGCCCCTATAAATTCTAAAGTCAGTCATGATTTTTTGTAATTTATAGTTATTCCTAAGTATGCACAGGTGTGTGGAACATAATCCCTTGCTTTGATCAGTCAATGCCTGGTCAGAGCAGTAATGAGCCAGTCCAAGTATGGAAACACCTGGAATTCTTGCAGTCTCAAGTAAGCTGCTTCTACTACCATACATTTGGTGAACACCCTGGGGGCTGTGGTGAGACCAAAGGGCAGCACCCTGAATTGGTAATGATTTGCTCCCAAGCAGAAGCAGAGAAACTTTCTGGAGCACTTGTCCATTTTTACATGAAAATACATATCCTGAAGATCTATCGAACACATCCAGTCATCCTTTTCCAAAAATGGAAGAATGGACTGTACCATGATCATCTGGAATTTTGTTTGCTGAGCTAATTTGTTCACTACACAGAGATCAAATATTGGTCTCCAGTCCCCTGTCTTTTTTGGCACTAAAAAGAAACTTGAGTAAGTTACGGATTCTTTCTTGTCTAGTGGGACTTCCTGGATGACTCTTTTCTCTAGCAGTTTTTGAATTTTTAGAACTGCTGGTTCCTTCTGACTGAGTGGAACATCTGGGATGTTTTTGCATATGAGTGGAAGAAAAGAAAAGGACATAGTTTAATCTCTGGAAATAATCCTCTGCACCCAAGAATCTGTTATTTTTAGCCAGGGGTTTTGGTGTAGGGATAAAGCATCCCCCAATCGCCTCCAGAGAAAGACAATCCAGTCTCCTTTCAGGAACAATGAAAGGTTTACCTGTAAAGGAATTCCTGAAGCCCTGACTCTGTGGACCACCTCTGCCATGCGGACAGCATCTTCCATTGTATTTCTGCCCTCTGCCCCTGGAAGAACTGGCTCCACGTGTGTCCTGGAAAGGCTCTTGGTACTTTTTGAACCACATCTTTCCAATGCTCCTCTGACTCCTGGAAAAAGATGTTTGGAGGGTGGAAAAACATACACCCACAAAAACTAGTGTGTTACCATCCTTCTCACACCTGGATAATGTCTCTCTAACTTTTGGGCCAAACAGAGACGATTCATCAAATGGTGCACTGACGAATTGAGACTTAAATGTCTCCGCAAAGTCACACTGATGCATCCAGGTGTGTCTCCTTATGGCTATGCCTGAACCTGCCTGTCTGCTGGTCCCTTCAGCTGCATGCGTAATGAGCCTCATGGACGAGCTGGACACAGACTGCAGGGTAGCCAACTGGGAAGCAACTTTTTCTTGGACTCCCTCAATAACAGCTCCTGACAGGGTATCCAACAACTCCTTGATGAGATCTCTTTGAAGTCTGGAAAATGTGCCAGGAAATTCAAAGACTTTAAGGTGAAAGACAATGAAGCATAAACCTGCTTCCCAAATCTATCCATCACCAGAGATTCTCTGTTGGGTGGATGGATAGAGGAACTCTCCTCAGCTAGTTCCTTTCTGGTAGCGGCCGCTATGACCATGGCATCTACCACTAAACATTTGGCTCAGAATGGCTTATCATCAGGAGTGGATAAAATTTTGTCAGGTCTTTTGGCAAGGAGTTCATGTTGTCTGGTGCCTTCCAAACCCACTGACAGAGAAACTGAATGAGCTTGTGACCAGGCAGGATTCACCCAAAAGGTAGAAAGGCGAGTACCGAAAGCCTGCAGGTAAACTGATTCCTTCAAGGAAGGATTCTGGGACTTCCAATCACCCCTCTGTTTCAATATTTCTAGGATGTCTCTAAAAGAGACATCACGGGTGACCTTGGAGACCCTTCCCCTTCATCAAAATCAGTGTCTTCCGTGACTGATTCCTGTGGAGAATCTAAGTACTTCCTCTCGTAATTCTTCTTCTGAGGAACCTCCTCAGGGGGATAGTCTGCTGAGGTATCAAAAGATGAGGTATCAGAAGATGACAGTATCTGTATCTGAGGTTCCTGGGATTCAGCACTCGCTGCCCTACTGGAGATGCAGGTCGAATAACTGAGCGTGAGGAAGGTATTCACTTCGATGTGGAAGGGAACGACTGAGTGACTGCAGTAACCAAAACTCTCTCCACTGCCTCGAATAATGCCCCCATGCCGAAGAGGGAAGCGAGCCAGGAACACAAAGAGACTGCTTTGAAACCATGGTCACGCGTTGCTCTGACTAGACACCCCATGAGACAAAAGCCAAAGCTGAACTGATCCATGTTGAGGCTCCAGGGTGCACAGATGGCTCCAAAAAAATTAGAGTTGACCTGGCTCCTCAGAGCCAACAGGGCAGATACCGCTCCAAGAGGTCTCTGGATCCAAAAGAACCAAAGAACTCAGAGCCATAACTGGTTCCAAAGGAAGAGAAATCTCCAGAACTGACACAGTTGGCTCTAGATGACTCAGAGCTGGAAACTGATACCACAGAGGAGGTCATAAGAGGAGTAGTAAAAGGGGTGAGCTGAAGGGAGTTCTGTATATCCTCTCGCCCACTGAATTGTATTCACCAGTCTCTCCACGTCATTTGTAAGACTTTTGGTGGAACAGATGGACATTAGAGATGGTGATTTAGGCCTTTGCAGAAGAATTTCAGGTAATTCATCCACAAAAGGATCCACAGATGGGGAGTAAGTAGTCCTAGGCAAAATGTCTTGCTCTACTTTATTAATACTCTGTGCCGATATAATCAGGTCAAGGAAGAGCCAAGCAGCAGTATTTCTTGAGCCAAAGATTGAAGTTGCTCGTGTCTTAGAATCAGCAGAAAGGGTCAGTGCCAACGATGTTTGTTGTACTGAAGCCCTAGACCTGGTATCCTTTGGATTTGAAGAGCTAAGAATCTAGGTTTTTTTTTTTGTGTGTTGGTGCCAAAGGAGATGACTGTACAGACTTCTCTTTTTAGCCTTCCCCAAAGAGGACGAGAAGAAAGGCAAAGAAACATCAATTTTACTTTTGTTGTGAGCAGATATGGCCTCTCCAGAGGTGGAAGGAATCATACCTTTTTGGATTAACTTATTTTTCCTTTTGACAAGGGCTCTATGACTAAACTCATGGCAAATGCTGTAATCTTCTTGTAGATGAACTGGGGCCAAACAATACACGCACAAAAGGTGGAAATCTGATAATGGAATCTTACGGCTGCACTTCTGGCATTTCTTAAAGCCAGAGGGATGCCTGGGTTTTTCAGCCATAACAAAAAAGGCTTTTAATTTACAAGCTGGTAAGAAGAACACCCCACACTTACACCCAAAAAAGAAAGGACATAACAAACCCTCAAAGGATTCTAACTAGTAAAGTTTTTTTTTTTGCAAAGAAAAGGAGGATAAAAAGGAAAGGGACCATTAGCAATGACAGTGCAAGGTACATCAAAATGTACGGAAATGGAGAGATACAAAAACTACAAGGGTAGAGAATAGTAAGATCAAAGAGTATTTAGAGAAAAATAAAGGAAAAACAAGGCAATATTAACAGAAACAGAAAAAGTGTGAAGAAAATATTAGAAAAAATTTACTTTGCTCTAGAACTATTGCAAATGTGTCTGTCTAGAAAAGCAGCAAACGAAATTTGAGGTAAACGGGAGAGTAGGATTGTGGGTAGAGGTGAAAGCTCGAGAATCTTTGGCCTGCGCGAGCTGTAGTAACAGTCGAGTCAGTTCCTATATTGGACTCAAACATTTATGTAAAGGATAAAATGAAAATTTACATCATCAGATCTACTATTTGTGTATAAATGTAAATACAAATATAATTCCTCTGTTTTTGACTGGAACTGGAAGTATAATGCAATGTAAGCAAACGGAGCTTTTCTCCCTGGGCCTCCTCTGAAAATGGGTATTACCCAGTCAAACTTTCCTGGTAAACAAAGACAAATAATAAATAAATACTACTTCAAAGTGGTTTATCATGGGAGCATAACAAAAGGCAATAACCAAGGAAAACCAACTGGAAATAGTCTGTTTGGCATGGCTTGTTCTTTCTTAGTTCTAGCATAAGAAATAGATTGGCTTTTCTTGAGGACTTAGCTTTAAGATGCTTCCTGAGCTGTCTACAGATGTCCAAAGTATGATAAATCTTTTATCCATGGTTTTGAGAGTTAAGATAGAAAACTGGGAGAGTGATTGCCTAATTCAGAAAAACTCAGAAATAACTTTGGGCATTAATGAAGGATTTGTTCTTACTGATATCCTATCCCTAACGCAAACCAGACCGGGTTAACCTAGCAAGAGAGCTAAGCAACCCAGTTACTCAACTTGCAGATGGAGGTGCAGACAACAGCTTTCCATGTAATGAACTTTAAATCTGCCTGATATGCATGTTTAGATGGAGATGTGGCTAAACATTTATAGCAGAAAGTTAATATCCCAGGAAGGCGTAACCTCCTAGCAAGGTGATCACAAGTGAAATACTTCTATCAGAAACTGTTTTAATAAAAAAACATTAAGAAGAAAGAAGAATCCATATGTACTTAAATTGAATTGACTACAAGATGTACAACAAAGTAGCAGA